>NW_012157452.1:0-2520 GCF_000151545.1 Saprolegnia parasitica CBS 223.65
CTGAACTGGTTTTCAGGAAAGCCACTTATTTTTGACTTGCACTGAGTATGAGCAAGGAGTCCACAGACGACGAAGAAGGCGTTTCGCTTCACCGTGGCCTCGGACGTCATGCTTGTGAGCCCACATGCCACACAACTGTCCGTGCCACACGACTGTCCTTACGGCCAGACCGCAAAGCGCTGGGAAGAGTTCGCCGAGCACATGTGTGTGATCTACGGTGACCTCGTCACAGTCATCAGGCGCCGCTGGCGCTCTGACGACCTTAGGACGGCCTTAGAGAACGATCGAGAGGCCACGGCGTGGTGTTGGGCGATAATCGCGACGAGAGGGAGTGCGAGCAGGGCGTCGTCCATGACCGGTCCAAAGCGAAAAACTTCTGCACGTTTGCAAAAACATCGGACGCGGCCACTTTTCATCATTGAGTTTTCAGGAATGTCGCGCGCCGAACAATCCTGAATTCCACCCTTGCAAAATCACTCTAATATCGTCGTCGTCGTGACTTCAAGTCCCGATGTAGCAATTATTCTGATCCAAGGTGGACGCAAGAATTGGGAACTGCAATTGTTGGTAGTATATTTTCGCATATACACGTATACGGACTTACATCAAGAAAGGAAGACAAGACTAGAGGAGGTAGCGCGTCGGCAGTGGGGACCCGTGGCCTGCAGCGCCCACGTGTCGGCGGTCCTTGCAGTTGAGCACCATAAAGCCGCCGGCGAATTCTGAGTAGCGGGACCAGATGATGGACTCGTCAACGATGCTCAAGATCGAGCCAAAGTGGTGGTAATGGTCCGGAATGAGCGCACACCGGCAGCGAGAGAGGTCGTTGCAATGGCCGCGCCGCTTCATGGGCACCCACACGGCAAACGCACTAGCTTCCACGTGAGAGACAAATAGGTATAATAGCACCAAAACCTACTGCTCCAGAAAGTCGGATTCGAAGACGCAGCCGTCGTCGCACTCGACATAGAGACCGACCACGCAATAGTCCATGAACCGCAGCACGGCTCGTCCTTCGACCATCGACGCCTCAAGCGCCGAGGCAACGCCATTGGACGCGAGCACACGCGGCTCCATGCGAAGCATCGCGTGCGCCATCGGGTGGCGAGCCACCTACACGCCTTGCACGTCAACCAACCAGGGACAACGAACGTCAGAACGCACCGCCGACCGCTTGGACCCGTCCTTGTAGTGCACTTGGATGGCTGCAGCGTCAATGTGCACATGCGACGAAGAGAGGTTCTGGATGATGACGCGGAGCTGGACGTACGTCTTGGCACCGATCGGGAGCGTCTTGCAGTCGGCGCGGTGCCCGAGCGTGAGCCTACGACAGAGGTGATTGACGCTGCAACATGTAGCGCCTGCGTCTACCAGGTCTCAACGCCACCGTTGTAGCTGTGGCCCCACGTCGGTTTGTCCTACGAGACAAACGATCGCATGAGCGCTGGCGTCGAAGAGGCGAGGCGTACGGCCGTCGAGTAGAGACCATGCGGTTTTTGCTCCGAGATCTGCAGATGCCGGTACAGCCCGAGGTACGAGTGCACGCCGTAGCGGTGCAGCTTGATCATGCGCGGTGGCAGCTGCCAGCGACGACGGACCAGCGGCAACCAAAGGCGGTCCGAGCGGCAGATGTCGCGCCACTCCTTGGAGAGTTGCCTACATGGCATGAGCTTTGTACGTGAGCACAAGGACATGGCAACGCACATGGTTGTGAGGATCGACGCCGGCGTGAGATAGCCAAAGACCAGGAGGATCTACCGTGCATGAGAGGCGGCGCCAGCGGCTTGGCGTCGTACCAGCTCCTCGCTCATGTTGACGAGGATAGGCGTGTACGTGGCAGACGGCGCGGCGCGTGGCAGCTGCATGCTGCGCGAGCTCTCGGCGACTTGGCTCGCCATGCTTCAACAGTGCAAAGATCGCTGCTTCGAGGTGCGCCAGGTAATGGCGATGGCCGAGCTGGGCTCCGGCCGCCCACGTCGCTAGCTCGCGTGTGATTCGCTGAAAATAATTCACCCAATCAGCGATGCGGAAGGAATGGGACCAATCAGAAGCAGCTGGTACGCGCGCGCCGCGTGCGATTGGGTGAAATGCAAGGTGCAACGTGCGATCCCACGCCTTCAGAGACTGCCAGCTCATGCATGGGCCTAATGTCGATAGGATTGGGCTGCGATGCATGAGAACACTTCTTCACGCTACTTGGACGGTGCTTGGACGCGCGGCGATTGGCTGCTTCTTAAAGTTCGATACCTACTCGCCCCTTGGAAAGGGTCGTGGAGATTCGTTCTTCGCTCGTAGTCCCACGAGCTCCTTAGCCTCAAGTATATATATATGAACGTGTTTCGCGTTATCTTCGTTGTTACAAAGAGTTCGCATACGTAGAGACTAGCAATCTCCTTCTTCTTCATTCGCTCGCCGGGCCGTGGCTGCGCAGGCGGCGGCGCGGGGTGCGATCTTGTTCTTCTGTAGTCGCGCGGGGACGCTTGTGGCCGCGGGTGAGGCCCATGATGACAAGTTCCGTAG
>NW_012157453.1:0-2517 GCF_000151545.1 Saprolegnia parasitica CBS 223.65
AGAGCAACCGAGGCAATCGCGCTCGGCAGCAGCGCCGCGCACGTTCCGAACGGATCGAGGTCGATCGCATGGAAGCGTCCTCGGTGCGTCCAGAGGTCACTCGACTGCGTCCAGTCGCGTCGCCTGTTACGCGGTCTGAGACGCCGTTCTCGGCAATGTTGGCCACCATCGCAGCGTGCGCGGCGGCGTCGAGGTCGTTGGCAACAGACGAAACACCCGGCACCTCGAGCGCATAACTAGGTTGAAAAATGAGTCTTCGACAAGAGAGAGGATTCTACCGGATGGCGCGAATGCCGGTGCCGGCCATGGCGTCGAGCACGGCAAACGATGGCGGCAGCTGCCCCTGCGCGACGAGGGCTTGCAGGACCAAGACGGCCAAGTCGCGCTGCAGCTCCTACAAACGCTCTGCTGAGTATGCACTCTTGACAAGGAAGATGCGAACCTGGTGGGCACTGAGAAAGACATTGTCGGCTTGGCCGATCGTCGCACGGCCTTCGGCGTGGGCTGCCATGCCAATCAATTGACGTTGCGCCGATGGCTAAAAGCACGCAACGTGCCCCCAGATGGTGGCGCTCTGCTTGTCAACTGATGATCTTGATAGCGTGGACAGCTCGCGTGGACTACCCACTGCCTCGTGAAGAGAACATGCATCCTTGCTGCAACATGCGTCGTGGGACCTTTTGGTACTACCAAGCACCAAGCACAATCTCTGAACTTTCCTCTAAATACACCCATCCGCCAACGGCAACATGGCGGGTCGATACGTCTCGCGACGTTGGCCATTGACAAAGTTCCCATGTCAGACTACCCAGGTCGCAGCGTAGGCACTCAGATGGCTTGCACTCGAAGGCTACGGTAGTCCTAGGCCTCCAGTCCCTCCGAGACCCTACCAGCTACCCAAAGTTCCGAGCAGGTACGACACGAACGCTTGATGTGAATCAGTCATACAGGTGTGTAGGCAACGGTGTCTACAACGAGCTCGGACGAGGCCATTGCACGGCAGCTACACGAAGAGCTCAACGGACGCCGCTACGTTATCGCCCAGCCTGTGGTCCAGGCTCCGTTCAATTGCGGGTCGTGCCAGACCCTTCACTCGGTGCAGAACCCGCGGGCCGGGTGTCAATTCACCTGCACCGAGTGTGGCGCCATCAACCTCATCCACCCACCTCGCCACGTCATCTTGTACGGTTTTTTATCGACGCGATCTTGCTCACATCAAACTAGGGCGCGCGACACCTCGCCCGTCTTTTGCACCATCAGCTAAGCGTGTCAAATCAACCAACTATGAGTATACCCAGCCACTTTTGTTTATCATAGTGCCGAGGAGCTGTTCGGAGCTGGATGCAATGTATGGAGCTGGCCTCGTTCCATGCTGCGCTGGAGCGACTAGTTTTGCTCCTTCTTCTTGGCAACGCTACAACGCACCTCTCGACAATGGAGACGTGCGTTGTGCAGCGCCTGACACGTAGGACCTCGTTACCGACCCGCCCGGGTTCAAGGAGAGGTGTTTGGGGGTGTAAGGTCATATCCCGACTCTTGACATAGATGGCTCGTGTGAGAGAGAGGGTGGGAGGGTGAGAGGATCATGCTGATGCATCTTTCTCTTCCTTCGATAATTTACACGCCGACTTCGCGAGCTGCAGTCAACTCGTTCCACCTCAAACTACTTGATCGAAATGCATCCGCCCGAAGCTCGAAATAATCCGTACCCAAACTGAGTTTATCGCAACCACCGAGCGCGCGCTCTGCTTGGCGCTGAGCCTTGCGCCGCGACGGCGGTCACGTGTGCGAGCGTCTCGGGCGACAAGTTGTGCTTGTCGTACAGAAGCGCGATGCGCTTGACCACGAGGTTCTTCATCTCCATGGCAACTCGGAAAAATCGCCCAGAATACTGTTGAGTCCCTACGCGGTGCGGTCGATGTATCTATGCGTCCGTGCAAATGCCCGACGACCGGCGCCGCTCGGAAGACGACGCTCTACCATCCGTTGTCGAGCTGGTCGCGACGCTGCGGGCAACGAATCACAAGTTGCACGAAACGGGCCATGCGTTTTGCGTTTCGCGCCTGAAAAGGCGGTAGCATACTTGCGTTTGATGCCCGAGAGCGTACGTGACGCCGCCATCGCGAGCTCTGTCGTTGCTGTCGACCTCGGCAACGACATCGCCGTCAAGCTACCGAAACCGCACCCAGCGCGCGGGGATCTGCGCTTCTCGACGAGTTTTCGCGACAAGTGGGGGCAGCTCGCCAAGGCAACGCGGCGTCCAGCGGGGCTCTTGAGTCTCCGGTACGGCTTGACACCGTCGGCGCCGCTTCGCCCGTTCATGATCAACCCGACGGGGCACTTCCGGCGCGTCTGGGACATGCTCCTCGCTTCCGCCGTCATCTACCTCTGCTGGTACATCCCGTTCAATGTTGCGATTGTGTGGTGGACGCCAACTTCGGAGCTCGCTGTGTTCCATACGGCCCTCGACATTTTTTTGCCGTGGACATGGTCCTTAGCTTCCGCACCGCCGTCGTC
>NW_012157454.1:0-2513 GCF_000151545.1 Saprolegnia parasitica CBS 223.65
GGGCCGGCCCCAAGCGATACCGGCCAGCGCCGCTTCAAGTCGCCGACCTGCCGAATGTAGACGCCGTCGTGATCAGTCACAACCACTACGATCATTTAGACGAGACGACGATCTCGGAGCTCCATGCGCGGTTTCCGAACCTGCAGTGGTTTGTGCCGCTCGACAACACTCGGTTTTTGGCGCCACTGGGCGTTCCCGCCGATCAGATCACGGAGCAAAACTGGTGGGACGCAACGCGGGTGACGCTGCAAGAGGCCGAGTTTACCTTCTCGCTCGTGCCTGCGCAGCACTACAGCCGTCGGTACTTTCACGACACGAACCGGTCCCTCTGGGGCGGCTGGGTCGTCCAAGGCGTCGGCGGCTCGTTCTACTTTTCCGGTGACACGGCCTACTGCTCGTCCTTCAAGGCGATTGGCCACCGGTTTGGCGAATTCAGCGCCTCGGCCATTCCGATTGGCGCGTACGGGCCGCGCGAAGTGCTCCACAACCAGCACTGCGACGTCGCCCAAGCCATCCAAATCCACAAGGACGTCTCGAGCCGGTCGTCGCTCGGGATTCACTGGGGCACGTGGACGCTCACTGACGAGCACTACCTGGAGCCCAAACACGATCTGCAGCGGCTCATGGCCGACGAAGACGACGCTGACACGTTCTACACCCTCGACCATGGCGCGTCACGGGTCGTGCCGTGGCGACTAGATTGACTGTAATAGATGATACCCTGATATAGACTACCTACGATGATTGTACAAATCTTCATCGCACTGAACATGGGTGCAGTACAGTAGAAGCGGGAGAGTTGCTCGATCGTTTCGTTTGAACAGGTCGGTGGGCCTCGGGAGCCTTCCCTGGAGTCTTTCTCGGAACTCATTTGCGCCTGTCGCGCTTCGAGTCGAGGAGGATATGACTTGCACTGTGGCGCGCGATCGACCGACTGCCAGCGGCTTCGGCCGATGGGCACTTTACCCTGTTCGCCTGGCGTTAAAGTCTGACGTGGCGCCTCTTGGGCGTGCCATTTCCGTCAATGACCTAGCGTTAAACGCCCCGTTCTCCCGATTCCCGAATCGGCGTACTACCGCCACTTTGTCTTTTGCCGTGACGTCGCCCGACCTTGTGCGAGACTTGGAGCCGGTCCAGCTCGACGCGTCGACGGGGGCCTTTCTCCATCGGCTGCACTGGGGCTTTCGATTGGTAACATTCATGGACTTTGCCCGGTGGAAGCGGACTACCACTGCGCTCGGGCCGCAAGTGCCCGCAGACGCCGCCGAGCTCGACAAGGCGCTGCCGGTGCATATACCAGACTTTGGCGAGACCATTCCGACTGGCAAAGCCCGCATTACGTGGCTCGGCCACGCCTCTGTGCTACTCGAAGTCCCGGTCGATGAAAACGGAACGACCGCAACGATTCTCACGGACCGCGAGTTTGTCGAGCGCTGTGCCCGTCGCAGTGGATTGGCCCCAAGCGGTACCGCCCCACGCCGCTTCAAGTCGCGGACCTCCCGCGAATCGATGATGTTGTTCTGAGCCACAACCACTACGACCACATGGAGAGCACGACACTCACACAGCTCCATGAACGGTTCCCAGCCCTTTGCTGGTTTGTGCCGCTGGACAACGCCCATTACTTGACGCCGCTCGGTATTCCACGCGACCAAATCACCGAGCAAAACTGGTGGGATACGGCAACGATATCGCTGACTTTTCATTATCCCTTGTCCCGGTCATGCACTAGACCCACCGCGGTCTTTTTGACACAAACAAGGCACTCTGGGGTGGCTACGTCGTCCAAGGCGTCGGCGGCTCCTTCTTCTTCTCGGGTAACACGGCCTACTGCTCGTCATTCAAGGCGATTGGCCACACGTTCGGCGGCTTTAGCGTCTCGGCGATCCCGATCGGCGCGTACGGCCGCGCGAGGTCTTCCGCGTTCAGCATTGCGATGTGCCCGAGGCCATTCAGATCCACAAGGACGTCCAGACCCGGTCGTCGCTGGGTATTCACTGGGGTACGTGGGTCATGGCGGAACCTCGAGCCAAAAATGGAGTTGGAGCGGCTCATGGCGTGCGAGATGGAGTGCCTCCACGACTCGTTTTACACCCTTGACCACGGTGGCGCCCGCATCGTGGAGTGGCAGCTGCAGGAAGACATATTGTACCATGCACGAGCGCATTGTTCATATTCGCATTTCTACAACTAGTGTCGATGCGATAGACCACCGTACCGGTACACTGGTACCGCCCAAGAGAGAGCTCTGCCCAAGAGAGAGCTCTGCCCAAGAGAGAGCTCCGCCCAAGAGAGAGCTCCGCCCAAGAGAGAGCTCCGCCCAAGAGAGAGCTCCGCCCAAGAGAGAGCTCCGCCCAAGGGAACTTGGATGACTTAGCATATCAACGCTGCACCAATCACAGCTGCTCGCACTGAAAGTCACGTTCTGATTGGCTCATGTGGCAGGTACGAGTCGAATTTTGCCAACCGATTGCCCGAGCGTTCCAGCCGACGAAACCGAGGTGATAACGTTT
>NW_012157455.1:0-2513 GCF_000151545.1 Saprolegnia parasitica CBS 223.65
CGCTCGACGACGGCGCGGTCGTCAG
This sequence comes from Saprolegnia parasitica CBS 223.65, assembly GCF_000151545.1. Lineage (NCBI taxonomy): Eukaryota > Oomycota > Saprolegniomycetes > Saprolegniales > Saprolegniaceae > Saprolegnia > Saprolegnia parasitica. Next base: position 26 of record NW_012157455.1, read on the forward strand.
CATCTTGTTGAGCGACGGCGCGTTGAGGAGCGGCTGCTTGGTAAAGTAGTCTTGGAGCCGCTGGATGAACTTCATTTGCTCCATGAGCGTCTTGCGCAGAAACTCGTTTTCTTGGTCGACGCGCGCGCGAATTTCAGCGTGCTGCTCCGCTTCCTGCTTCCAGCCCGTCTCCGTGTCGTGCTCGAGGCAGCGATCGAGAAGGGATAGAGCAAGACGCATTTCCAGTTCGTGCACCGTACGCATGACCCTGTGCCTCTCGCCTATGACAGTATGGATGAGATAGAGTGGTGTGGTCAGGACCGCACGTATCAACTCGGCCTCGAGCATGTCGGTACGTGCAGGTGGGACCGTGGGCTCGAGCGTGTCCGTGGGCACGGGCACCACGGTGGCCTCGGGCGCGATGGTAGCCGCGTCCTCGTTGTTTCGTTGATATCGCAGAAGAACGATGGGCGCTAGTCGCTCCGGGACATCGTGCGTATGGTCTACGCACTCGACACCGAGGTAGTATTGACCTTGGACGATGTCGCACTTGACGCCGGCAGGACAATCTGGAGCGGATGCGTATCGTTGCTTGTTGGCTCCTCGGCTGCACTTGAGGTACCGCGTGCTGTTTATGACTAAGGACAATGGGGCTGCGAGCGCATTGAACTGACGGAGCGCCGTTTGGAACTCTTCCTTGGATAGAAACTTGTTTCCGAATGCCTCGACGAAGCTGGGCCCGCGGTGCATCGTGGGCGATGGCGCGGGTGCTGCAAGCAAATACTGCTGCCACGACTGATTCGTAGAGCGCAGGAAATTGTTGAACAAGTCGACCGCTGCATCGTGTTGGCCTTGGGCGCCTTGGGACAGCGACATGCTGTGCTTTGGCATCGGGTCGCCCTATTGAGGCCGTGGTCATGTTAGAGGTATGCATGAAGCTGAAGACGAGGAACCTTGTCGCCGCGGGTGTCATCGGCCTTATTGTCGTCGCGATGGTTGTGGAGCTCCGTCTTGCTCTCGCTCGTGTTGCTGCGACTCTTGAGAGCACTCCGTGAATCGTTGTAAAATACAGGTTCCGACAGTACCCCGTCATCGGTTTTTGAATTCTTCCGCTTTGGCGCGACCTCCTCCAGCTGGGTAGGGGCCATCGTTCGCTTTGCTACGACCTTTTCTTGTTTGGTAGGGGCCGGCGACGCAGCGACTGGTTCTTGCTGGGGCACAGAAAATGCCTTGCTGCGGTTGGTGCCGGTCCAAGCTGCCCGTTGAACTCGCTTAGTGCGTGGCGAGGCACTCACTGGTGGCATGTTATGAGGTCCCTTGCTCAAGGCAACCACAGAAATGGCAGCCATCAGAAAGCACTTCACATTTAATAGTGTTGTAGTATATGTAAATCACTTGAAAGATGTATTATTTAACACTATTGCATATTTTTCACGGCGTGAACTACTCTCGCACACCTACAGTGTGAACAGTGGCACGTGACATAACAGGTCCCGCGTAGCGCGTGGGATGAGCTGGTAGAAACATTTGAATGCGAAGCATTTTTACCAGTATTTGCGACGACGGCGCGTTGGCCGAGACAAAAGTCAACGCGCGACTTTCGCTGCGCTGCGGTGTGCAGACTTTTCCGGGCCAACGTGCCGTCGTCGCTTGCTGCAGTCTTCAACGCATCTGGGTCACCTAGTTCTCCCAGAGCATCTTTGACGCCTTCGCCATGAGTCGAGTTGGCCTCCGTCGATGAGGTCGCTGCGGCGGGTTGCTCTCGCTTCGCGAGTGCGTCTTGCCGCTGGTATGATAATACCGGATCACACCAGCGGTAAGACTCGCAAAGCGTGCGCTTAATTTAAACAAATTCAAGTAAATTGTCCATCATGTGACAGCACTTCCAATAATGAGACCAACTTTCATTTTTCTCGTCTGGGACCACCCTTGGTCCGTTAAAACCGCGCGGCAATGAGCGACGGCGTCGATTGCCGATATACTATGACATCCCGATCCATCAAACTCACTCTACAGTAGAGAGATTTCGCAACTGACTTCCCGTTTCCGTCTGCGTTTTATTTTATGTGGAGGGAGACGGGACGCAAAAAGTAAAAATTGTGATTTCGCACAGGACATCCCGTCTCCGTCGGCATTCGAATGCAGACGAAGACGGGAGCTACATCAACCTTGATTTCGCAAAAAATTCAGAAGAATTCCATCCTTGTTTGGTCTTGTGCTACTGCTGCGATAGCCTAACCTAATCATAAACGATGTTGTCGTCCCGCGAGCTTGCGGTGCTGCTTCGCCGCAGTCGCCGGATGTCTCGTCACCGCCGCCGTCAGTTCCTCGAGCTGCTCCTCTCGGTTATTGAGCGGCCGTTGGTTCCGGACACGCGCCTCGACCTCGACTCGATGAACGACGCCGATGCAATCCTGCATTTCCGCTTTGACGTGGCTTCTTTGACGCGCCTCTCACGTGCCCTTCAACTCCCGGCCGTCGTTATCACCCAGGGTCGGGATCGATGCCT
>NW_012157456.1:0-2511 GCF_000151545.1 Saprolegnia parasitica CBS 223.65
AGGGCAACGCCGTCATCTCGGACATCAAGAACAACACTTCGGTCGATGTCTCGGTCAACTTTGGTTCGCACGTTGCGACCGACGGTGACATCTTTTGCGCCCGCGAGCAGAAGGACACAAGCTATATCTACATGAAGTGCCTTCCGTACACGGACAAGTTTGGTCAGCAGAAGTGGAAGCACCAGGAGGCGGCCAAGCACTACTTGGCCTTCCACGCCGGTGCGTCGACGGTGTATGCTGTCGACAAGACCAACAACCTCCATGTCGGCGCGACGGCCGAGATCGCGTCCGGCTCCGTCAAGTGGACCGATGTCAAGAGCCCTGGCTTCTCGCACATTGCGTTCGACGGGACGCGCGTCTGTGGTATCACGGCCTTGTTCAAGGAGATCCAGTGCAGCATCAGTCCGCTCTCGAAAAAGCGCATTACGTGGTCCGAGCCGCTTGCTGGTCGTACGTGGACCAGCATTGCGCTCAGCAACAACCAGGTTTATGCCATTGACGCAGCCGGCGTCGTTCAAACGCGCTCGGCCCCAAGCGTGGTCTAGAAGGCATTGTAGTATTGCAACGGACTGGTACCGGTATCCCATAAATAATACATAACCATGGGAACTTTTTGCGATCTTAAAATGGTTATGGAAGTCAAAACAAAGTTGGCCGCGATGATTGGTGAGCTTGCTCTAAAACCTCTTCGAATTCGCGGCAGGATACGATGCACCCACGATAGAGGTTCACACTCTCGTCCAAGGAAACCGCGTTCGTCATGCGAGATAACCGCAGAACCAACGATGACCGCCTGCGGTGCGGTCCAAAGCGTGAGCAAATCGCCAAACGTCTGTGTTGCATTTACCAGCATGTGTTGACATCCCTCGCCCTATTTAAACTCTGCTCGACCATAAACGTTTTTGGAGCGGCGAAAGCGGGGCAGCGTGGCTGTGGGGTGTTGCAAAGTGGCCGCCCTTGGGAAGTCATTGGTAATGCATGTACAGCTGTAAGGTCCTAGTACAATGTGGCGACTAGAGACGGCTCCAGCCGCGACTTTAAGCGAACCAATCAATGCAGGCAATAGCGGGACTATCGACCGGCTAAAGTGTTGAATAGAATTCGGCGCGATCGGAGGTTTGCTTTCGGGACTCTGTCTGCCGATGTGTTGCAACCATCGTATTGAGGTGCTAAGAAATGCTCTGCGACGCCAGACTGATCGCAGGATTCCTGAGCGTCGAAAAGACTGTGCCGCAGTAATCGTACCTGTAGTAACCGTGACCTATGTTGACCTCGCCGCTTGTTCTGGCGTCTGGTCTACAAATCTTGCGCGAGCGCTGATCGGCATTCCACCGAGTCCAATGCTTGAGGTCCTGTCTGCAGGTGATCGACAGGTGATCACTTGCATGCCGTACGCTACCTCTGCCCGCGAGTACCATGTATGCCCCAAGAATGATCAGGGGACTCAAATCAGGCACGATCCCAGCCTTACATATCAACAGCGGCGCAAGGACCAATGTAGTATACGGTGCTGGAGCAATCACTGCGTTATTTTGAGACGCAACAGATGTTGCCGTCCGATCACTGCGCATAAACGTATGGGCTCTGCCTTGCAGAATCTGTGCGGAGTCTGCAACGCTATAAAACTAGGAGGAGTTCCTGCTGCACTGATCGTGAGCTGCAACTCGTCGTGCCGGCCAACGCCCTTCAACTACTAGTATGGTATCTGATCCCTCCAAGCGACACGCGCCACGCTCCGGCACACATGCACTGCAGTGTTATGGCAGCACCATGATACCGGTACCGTGGACTTGTGCTGCAGTTACAAACTGTGTGGGCTTCTGCAACCACGCGCTTGCTGGTATACATTGCAAATGGGTGTAAACTAGTCCTACTATTATAATAGCAAAAAGTACTAGGTCGAGCAGAGTGTACCGTGTACTACCTTTGTATGCAAATATTCCGTGGTCCCGTCGCACGCTCCTACTAGTATGATTGCTGGTATGTAGACGAGACACCGAATCTACTGCGTATGTGCGTTATCGCCAGCTGCAACGCTGTGTGCGGCTGCGATTCAACGCTTTGGTCGGGGTGTCCTACTCCCGCACGACCACGTGCCAGAGGACGACCACGGTTGCTATCATCGCGCAGAAGAGCGCCGAAATAATGGTGCGAACCAGCTTGGCGGTCGCGGCCTTCTTCTCACTTTTCAATTTGCAGCCTCATGGCCCTCCGCCTTCCTCTCGCCGCGCTCGCTACGGCGGCCGTCGCGCACGCCGCTGACGCCCCGCTGCCCACGTGGGTCGAAGTCGCTCGTGGCTACAAACAAGTCGCGGCCGATAACAACGTCGTATGCCTCCTCGATGCTACCAAGCAAGTGTCGTGCGCTGCCCCGGCGACGGCCATCGCCCAGTGGCCCAAGCGCGATGGCGAGTGGTCGGCGATCGCAGTTGGTGGCAGCTCGGTTGTCGAGTACAGCTACACGAACGGCACGGCCGTCGTCTCGGACATTGTCACTGGCGCGTCGGTCGA
>NW_012157457.1:0-2511 GCF_000151545.1 Saprolegnia parasitica CBS 223.65
CCATCAAGTCTTGAGTTACTGCTTCGATGCATCATTACGTGTAGCGCATCGAGGTGTACTGCGGGATCTGCTATGCGTTGATAGTTATGACGACCAGAAACAACCAGGACCATGCAGAGACGAAGGTGTCTCCTCGCACTGGACCGAGTCCAGGCATTCTTCGGAGCGCAGGTGGGCTTCACAACCCTGCATAACTACAGCGCCGACGACATCATCTCGGTACATTCCTGAACCCTCCCAGACCTACAGCCCTCCTGAACCCTCCAGCGACGGTTTAAATGTCCAACACATCGCTTCGTCGGGAGTCCGCTCGACACCTTGTAGATGCGATTGTTTTGCGGGCGACGACTCGAATTTCTTGAGTTGAAGAAGGACGCTTCGGGTACACAGCGCGGAACGCTTGGTAATAACATCCGACAACCATCGTGCCCTTTGCACCACTTGGAATTGATGAGTTTGGATTCTCGAGCGACAAATGCATCAATAACAAACATTCTTGATGATGGCATCGAGTCTCGACGCTTTCAAGTCAAATTCAACCGTGTTGGCTGCATCGTCGGTTGTTGTTGCGGTACCCCAACCAGGACAATTCATGGAGAAAGTAGCTCAATGTATTTAGTTAGAACCTCGAAGTGTCTACGTATACATCGTCCGAAGGGTCCAGGACATGCAACCCTTCGCCGCCTGAATCCGATCGTGCGGTTGGCTTCAAGCGCCCTTTTCCCTCCACTTTTTTTTACGTCGTTGCACCCAAAATATTAATGCAACGCTCAAATCGCAATACAACTATTGAATAGAATGCACGAAATATTAAAGAACGACCACCCACGCTAAAGATATAAGTTCAACATGAACGCGCCAATCAGCGGCCAGCGAAGGTGTAAAGACCGTTTCGTCATCATTGGATCTTGGCCGTCGGCAGCAAGCGGAGGTCGAGAGTGGCATGGCGCGACCCCATGAGCAGACGCTCTTGAAGCGGTCTGCCGTCTACTACATGCGCTTCTGGCTCTACATCACGGGCCTCCAGGTAGACATCCTACATGCGCATGAGCTGCTGCATGAACGATGCGTAGTCGCAAGCTGCCTTATGGCGCAACTTGCTCCTCGACTGGCGCTTCCGCGGCTCGACCAAGGAAGGCCTCTACGTGCTGACGCGCAATCTACTGCATCTGCTGTGGCGCTCGGTGCGCCTTCTCATGGTTCCGGACGTCTTTTTCCGATACTTCGTCGCGACCTTCTCGCTGCAAATGCTGTTTGAGCTCTGGCAGCTCGTCAAGCAGCAGCTCGTCAAGCTCTGGCTTCAAACGTCCGCCAAAGGCCGCCGCAGCCTCAAGCTGCGCACGGCGCTCGCCAAGGCCAAGACGCTCGCGGAGCGCCAGACGATCGGGTCGGAGCTCGATGTCATCGAGGGCCACGACAAGTGGCGCAAGGACCCGTCCGCCGGGCTCTTCCACTACGAACGCGTCCAAAAGAAGATTGCCATGTACCGCCGCCTCATCGCCGAGAAAGACGTGCTTGGCATCATGTTTTCGCTCCGCGCGGGCCTCTTGCGCAAGCACTGGGGCCTCGGGAACCCCGCGTTGTACGACGTGAGCTACAGTACGTCGAACCTTTCTTGTCTGTAATGCGCTCATGCAGCGTCGGGTAGTCGGGACCAAGCACCTCGTCGACGAGTACTTGGACACGATCCTCGAGTCGATGGACCTCGTTTTGCGGGCCAAGGGCACCGAGTCGACGCTCGGGTCTGCCGATGACGTGAGCAAGCAAGAGCTGAGCATTGACAACAAGCTTGCGTTCTTCAGCGAGACGCGCCATGCGTTCGGGCGATCGGCGCTCATGCTCAGCGGCGGCGGTGGCCTTGGCTTGTACCACTCGGGCATCATCAAGACGCTCGTCGACGAAGACATTCTGCCGACCGTCATCTCGGGCGCGTCCGCAGGCTCGATTGTTGCGGGCTGTGTCGGCGTGCGCACGGACGACGAGCTCCAAGACGTATGAAGATCCGTGGCGTACTGGTCGACTCACAGGTATCTGTAGCTGTTTACGACCGAAGCACTCAGCCTCCGCTTCTTCGGCACCAACGTCACGGCCAGCGACATTGCGCAGTACACGCCGTCGTGGCTCGCGGCGCTCGAGGACGTGCTACCCAACCAGGCCTTCCGCAATGTGCAAGAAGCCTATGTCGTCGCGGCGCGCTTTCTTGACAAGGGCTACATCCTCGACAACGCGATCTTGAAGGAGTGCCTCCAAACCAACATGGGCGACTTTACTTTCCGCGAAGCGTACGACCGAACTGGCCGCATCATCAACATTACAGTCACGCCGTCCCAGTCCACGTACAAATTCCATATCTTACCGCGTCAAAGTCATCATGGTATCGTGATGTAGGGACTACCCGCAGCTACTCAACTACCTTACGGCGCCCAACGTGCTCATTTGGTCGGCGTCCCTCGCGTCCTGCGCGATTCCGCTCGTGTTTGCACCCGTAGAGCTGCTCGGAAAAGACCAAGT
>NW_012157458.1:0-2510 GCF_000151545.1 Saprolegnia parasitica CBS 223.65
CGAGGCGCCCAAGACGTTCCGCGTCGAGATCTACGAAGATGCGACGCGCCGCATTCAGGTCACAATGGCCGTCGTGCAGACTTAATTCCAAAAATGAACGGTTATATTGTATGACATTTTGGGCCGCACCAAGATCACGTTGCCGATCGTCCTGCACCGCGACCTCCAGTCGTTGACGCCGCCCCAGTCGCTGGCGTCTCTTGAGGACCTCAACACACCGTGTAGCGTTGCCGCAACACAGCGAGTCGTCATGGGCCTCACCCGCGGCCACAAGCACCCCCGGACGACCACAGAAGAGCAAGACGAACCTCCGTGCCGGCGCCTGTGCAGCCACGGCCTGGCGAGCGAATGAAGAAGAAGGAGATTGCTAGTCTCTACGTATGCGAACTCTCTGTAACAACGAAGATAACGCAAAACACGTTCACATATATATATATTGTATGACAGGACTATATTTTGGGTGTTTGTTTCGGTAGAACTATACCCGGAAACACTTTCATGTAGTAATCGCTTTGCTAGATGGGAAGGTGGTGTGTAAGGCTCAGAGATTGGCACCCTCGTGATCATAGCAGACTTACTTGTTTGGCCATCAACGACAAAGGGAGCCCTCCAGAACGCGAACTCGGACGTAGTTTGTGACTAATAACAGTGTGTATACCAAAGGGCTACGAGATGACGGACATTAACCGCTTCTTGACTCCACAATAGCAGGGCTGCTTTGGTGAAAATATGCATACAACGGTCGCTCCACTCGTCAATTCGACGCCACACCCAGCTTTTTTATGTGCCAACGATGGAGCCAAAAACGACATAACGTTACGAGTATAGCACAGTACTGCTAGAGAAGACCAAATGATCACAAGAAGAAAAAAGATCCACTTCAATCCATCGCACTGCTAGTCATCTATGTTTAGGCTCCATACCACCAGGGATCAAAGTCGTCATCCTTGACGTGGCGGGCGTGCGCAAAGCTGCTCTTGGCATCTTATCACGCTTGCCTATGAACCGAATCGTCCGTGCTGATTGCGTTTAGAAAAATGAGTACTATTAGTATGGTTCAAGTCTAGGGTTGGCCGTGGCATCAAAGGTACCGGTAACTGTTACGAGTGGATACACCGACGTCAGACACAGATATTTACACTAGAATGTGTCACCCATGAGCGCCTGGTGGTTATGCGACATTAACAGACTCGAGTGAACTTGTCGTCGACGATTCTTCCTGTAGCGCCGAGCAACCACGGTTCAAACATGTACCTTTGGTGTAATCTGATTCGTCCTACAGACACTTCCGTCCAACCGTGCGCTTTCGGCGCTTCGGAATGATACACAAGAGCAGATCAGCATATTGGTCGATCGACACAGACCTCCCATGATCGTACAAGTTGTCTCTTCGGCAAAGCTCGCCGCGCGCGCTTCTAGAGCTATATCTCTGTGGACATGAAACGGTTTGCGGTTTCAAGTGCGTCGATGCCGTCCGTCAGCGTGTCCGACTTTGTACAAGGAACGGCGCGAAACCTATCTCGGCCGTGCCTCTGTTAAAAAATAGTTTGATGACGCCTTCTATCGACCGTGCGCCACCACCTGTTGCAAGGCCTGTGACCATTTTGGATGCCCAGTCCTTGTACTCGTCCCGAAAAGAAGACGGGTGACGCGCAAGTTTTTGTTTGGAAGCGTCCCGATACCCATGTCGTCCCAGCGCGAGCGAGACCGCACCTACTACTACCGCCATCGCAGCACGATTCTCGAGCGCATGCGCAGTCGGTACGCCGACAACCGAGAGAGAGAGCAGGATCGGCAGCGTGACAAGTACTTGCGTCTCAAGGCGCGCAAGCAGCGGCAGGCAGCGTCGGGGGCCCTTCGACTAGCTTTTATACTCAACGAGACACCTGCGCCGCGATTTGAGGACCAACGACTCGCTTTGAACTATATACTAAACGAAGAGCATACCATAAACGCTTGAAATGCCGTGTTAGCAACATCTACTGTCGCGCGATACCACGAGTTCGCCTGCGCGATGCGCTGAGTTTTGGTTTGGATGCCATTGTCAAGCGTCCGGTGCGCCTAGATGCTTCCCACCCTGCATCAGACGACTGGTCGCTTTTCTATCATCGTCTGCCGTTAAGAAGAAGTCAGAGAAGAAGTGGTGCTTTAAGCTATTTCACCCGTTCACGTGATATTCAAGTCAACCCACTTCAACAACAACCAATGAGCAGCCTCTCCCTACGAGATATCTGCAGCTCCCCGACGACCACTACGCCACGCCGGCCATGGTAAATGCAGCAGTCGAGTACCGCCAACCCGAGCACATCCTGCCAAGATACGCCGACTTCATGTACCGTGTGGTGCTTGGCGCCGTCGCGATTCGCTCCCGGCTCTACTTTCTGGCCGATGACGCCCAAGTCTGTCCCGTCTGCGGAGACCTCGAGACGTAAGACCATCTTCTGCTTCGTTGCGAATTTGTCACTGCCGTGTGGGCGGTCTTTCAGCCGCTCGTCGACGCCCTCGAGCTC
>NW_012157459.1:0-2510 GCF_000151545.1 Saprolegnia parasitica CBS 223.65
GAAGCATGGCGTCGTTGGACTGGTAGTTGGACGTGTTGATCGAGATGCCGGCGAGGCGGCCGGCCGATTTGAGCGTCTGGAGCACCGAGATCGCCACCGACTCGGTGGCCCAGCCCGCCACGTCGACATAAATGTGCGCGTTGGTGTTCTGACTCAAGACCGTCACGGCGGTCTTCAAGTTCAATTCGTACGCGAGGTTCACGGCGCACCCTTGCTGGGAGAGGAGCCCAAGCGCGTCGGGCTCCACAATGTAAATGACTTCGCGGGATCCGACCGCCGACACGATCGTTTGGAGCCAGCTCGTATACTGCTCTGTGTTTTTGTTGGTGCCGCCGCCCGAGTAGCCCGCCGCGCAGTCTTTGTTGGGGAGTCCGTAAATCACAAAGATCGGGACGTCTCCGTTGCCGCATTTTGAGAGAACGCCAGGCACGGGGTTGTGGCCATTGTCGTTGACCCACGTGCCAATCGGACTTTGCTGGAGCACTGAAAGCGCAGTCGCGAGTGCCGGGTCTGAGTTGGACGTGTACGAATACGGGGGCACGACGCAGAGGTTACCGAGCGCGACGGGTAGAAACCACAAAAGAATCGTCGAGAGCTGCATGGCTGATCAATTTCTCTATAAACGGTACGCCGGGCACAGACGTCGCGTGTAGAGCACCACGTCGAATGGGGAATGCCAACAGTTTGAGAGGCGCGCAGCGCGCGGCTAAGTTTGGACGCGGCAGCATGGCGCGCCAACATGGCCACGTAAGATCCAACACCAGCCAATCAGAACGCGCCGATTGAAGCGTTGCCATTATGGCGGCCATACTAGCTTGCCCGTCAAGAGAAAGGCGGGCGGTTGGTTTCCCGTAGCTTGGTCAGGTCTATTCTTGCAAGCACAGCGAATGGAGCACCACGCGTTGCAGGACGCAGAGCTTCCCACGGTACCAGGGCAGGACGGCGTGGGGGAGTAAGAGCGTTGAGGGAAATAAAAAGACCCGGCGGAGCGCGATGGGATCGGATCGGAATACAATGTATGCAGACGCGGAAGTGGATGGTCTTGGGTACTACGCTTGACGACCGGCACAAGCCGCTTTCGACCCTGGCCCTTGTTGTTGAAGTGAGGTTATGTCGATACAATAATGCACACGAAATTGGTTTTGGCGATGGACTCTCGACTCCGAGCGTATTGCGACCTACGGCAGCGACGACACCTCGCGGAGGCGAGATAGGGGTCGCGCAGGCCCCTTGTGTGCTTATGGTCAACCGTACCATGACCAAGCTTCTTGAATCGCCCCCCTCTTGGTTGGAATGGACATGACCATGAAGCACGTCCGCTGCAACCCGCTTCAACGATGCAACCACGTCGGGTTCTGCGCGACCACGCCCACAACACACAAAGCTTCGTGCAAGTATTCGTACCAGTGTCTTCTGCACGGGTCCGGAGGTCATTCAACGCCGTGACAGGTGCAAGCCGTTGACCATGTAGCATCGACATTAGAATCGACATTAGAATCGAGCTCGTCTTTTTCGCGGCGCATCGACGCGGTCAACGTGGCGCATTCAAGATTCCCACGCTGGCCAACCAGCGCTGAGTCATGCCAAACCAGATGCGTGAGAAGACGTCACGTGATTGGCCACGAGCCGAGGGCTGGCAACCCATTGCATGCGCTACGCCCGTCTTCTTTTTTTGGCGCCGGCAACGGGCCGCCGACTGGCATGTACAATCTGTCCTTCGCTCGGGTTCATTAAGTACAATTACGGGAATACTCGATCAGGTGTCCTTCTGGGGCATGCAAGCCCGAGACGATTGCACGGTTTGAGCAAGCCGAGACGGTGTGGAGGCGTTGGTCACACGCTTCGTACCCAGCGCATCACGCGACAGTTTATATTACAGCGAACACTGTCGACAAAGCAACGTTCGCATTGTATGACGGCCCGCGATGATGCTGAATTTAAGTTTGCGCGAAAAAATATGCATTTAAGTAGAGGGCTACTTTAATTAATTGAAGAATAATAAAACGCCCACTTCTTGGTGGAATGCAGCCCATTCCACCCCGCGCGCTTTCCAAACGCCCATACAACGAGCAAGACGCTACAAACACGCCACTTTCCGGATACGAAGCGCCAAAAACGAGCTACTCGGGCGTCGGACGGTGCAGCACTGTAGCCAGTGGGCCGCCCACCGTGCCCCGTCCCGACAAGGAACCATCCTCCTGTGCCCATCGTACATCCTCCTTCCCACTATATGGCACCAGGCAAGGTCGCTTGCGGGGATGAAAGGAAATAACGGTAGTCTATTAGCACCGAAACCATCGCCACCATTGCAACCACGGAATGCTTGCCACAACGGCAAACCTCAACAACAAGCAAGTCGACGCATGGGTCCAGACGACGAGACCAAGCACGTTCTCAGCGCGTGCTATGCACGGCTACTATCGAAAGCGTTCTCTCTTCTTGCCAAGCCAGCCTTGGGAAACACTACATAGCCGCGTCGTTGTCGTCGCAACGAATTGGGAAGCATCCTA
>NW_012157460.1:0-2505 GCF_000151545.1 Saprolegnia parasitica CBS 223.65
TAGCTGGAGGAGATGGCGGGGCGGCTCCAGACGCGACGCGACATGAGCTTGTACTCGAACACCAAGACGGTGAGTCTGCACCGTCTGCAGCTCAAGGGCATCGCGCAGACGACCAACACCCACCCGCGGCCGCACATGCACGTGGCCCTCGACATTGGCAAGCCCGGCAAGTCGATGGGCCAGTGCGTCATCTCGCTCTCCCAAGCGTACGCGCACCACGGGTCGAGCGTTCCGTTTGGTGCGACGCTGGCGGTCGGTGGTCGGCGCACGGGTGACATCACCGGCCTCGTCACACTCCGCATCCGCTAGCGCCACCTCGTTGTCTTACTGTGCTGTCATCTCTCGCGCGACCACGGTGCTCGCGGCGTCTCTTGTTATTTAAGAATCTTAGTCTTGCCACGTGGGTGTGGTCTTGGCGAGGAAGGCGCCGATGCCGTGGCGGGCGTCCTCGGCCATCATGTTGGTCCACATCACCTAGGAGCATGCGTGGAAAACGATACGAAGGCGCAGGGAAGCGTACCGACGAGGCGTACGCGTAGGCATCGCCCACGGGCATCTCGAGCTGCCGGTAGAAGGCGCGCTTCCCGAGGCGAAGTGCCGTTGGGCTCTTGGACGCGATCTGCTGTGCGAGAGCGCTCACGTGGGCGTCGAGCTCCTACGATCAAGGATCATGTCGACGCGGAGGAGGTCTATCTCGCACGTACCGCCTCGGGCACAACGTCGTTGAGGAGTCCCATGTGCACAGCGTCGTCGGCCGAGACAAGGTCGCCAGTAAGAAGCATGCGCATGGCCTGCTTCCGGCCGACGGCACGGCCGAGCGCGACGCCTGGCGTCGAGCAAAAGAGCCCAATGTTGACGCCTGCGCTGTGGCATCAAGCCGCGTGAAGAAGAGAAATCCCAATGTACCGGGCGTGCAAAACTGCGACTGGGGCGTCGCAAACGCGAGGTCGCACGTCGCGACGAGCTGGCACCCCGCTGCCGTCGCGACGCCGTTGACCTTGGCGATCACGGGCTGATGCAAGGTCAGGATCGACTGCATCATGCGACTGCACGCATCGAATGTCTCTTTGAGCTCACGCGCGCCGTCGGACGATGCGAGCACTTGGTCGTTGGAGGCGCAGGCCTCGCGCGCTGCGTGCATTTCCTTGAGGTTGTGCCCCGAGCAAAAGGCCGGGCCCTCCGCGCCGAGCACGACGACGCTAGGCACCGAGTGTCATGATGGGCACGCGAGGTTATGTTCTCTTGCGACGCACCGAACAGCGCGGTCCTCATGGATGCTACAGAGAGCGTCCTGGAGCTCGCGGATGAGGCCAAGCCCGAGCGCGTTGCGCGTCTTGGCGCTCGTGAGCGTGAGCTCGCACACGCCGTCGCGCACCACCTTGGACAGCATTCCGATTCTGAGTGCTGGAAGATCGGCGTCACATCCGGATACCATCAGCCAATCAAAAACACTTGAAGCTGGCAAGCATCAACTACACTCGCTCACGCCCACACCCGTCCTCCCAATGCGACGTGCGCCGTGCGGCCATATCGATGCGCCCGCGAGCTGCCGGGTCTGAGGCCATAAAGTCGCAAGAGTCGTGGTCTGTATCCTCCTACGCCAAATTATTAATTTTCGGCATATGCCGATTCGTACACTCTATCCGGATAGCACAGCTGGGCGGAAAGTATCCAAGAACCGACGACGACCTCATCCTCTGCACCCCACAGACGTGGCATCCTCGACAGGAAGCCGGACATCTCTAGCAACAAGCTATGGAGTTGAGCATGATAGCTATGTGCAAGGTGTATGTATTTCCTTGCTATCTGCAACGAGGACCTTTGCAAACTGTCGCTCGAATTCGAATAAAAGTGCGTCCAAGTTCGACATCCTGTGGCCGACCAATCCCGTGTCGAGCAGCCATTCACGCACGCGCCTGATTGGGCAATCTGCAGCTACAACCGCTCTCGATGGTCGACGCCTGCTGCTGTGACCGGACCGAGGCCGCGCAGAACGCGGGCCCAAGCTCGCACGACGGCGAGAGCTTGCGCCACGTCACGAGCGTCGAGTGTCTCTTCTGCCCGCACTACAGCGTCGCCACGCTCCTGGGTGGCATCGAGCGCCTCATCTCGCTCCACTCGTCCAACCCCATCGCCGACTACTGGAAGCGCCTCATCCTCAACCCAGCCGCGATTCGCCGCGTGTTTGATGGCATTGGCGTGCATCAAACGCTGCGGCAGGATGTCGACTATGGCATCTACCGCGACCAGTACGTGTGCTTCTTTGTCGCGACGCGGCTGTACCCAGCGTACCTGACGTGGCACACACCCGCGCCAGCAACGAAGGAAGAGTGCAGCCGGCGGCCGTCGAGCCCCGAGGCTTCAACCGAAAAGATCAATGGTCGGCTGCGCGAACGTGCAGCCTCTGCGCCCAACTGGTGGGATATCAACATCAAGCAAGGCCCATCGCCATCGACGTTCAAGTACCCGTGGACCGAGCTCTCGATCGACGAGTGGTCCCACGCG
>NW_012157461.1:0-2504 GCF_000151545.1 Saprolegnia parasitica CBS 223.65
TTGACGGCAAGAGCTGCGCGTAGCTGCTCAGGAGCTGCGTCCATGCGACGGCGAGAGATGACAGCGCGACCATGGCGAATGGAATTGCCTACTGACTGATATCACCTATGATGCAGGAGCGTTGACGCGGCAGATTGTAGGTACGGAATGCACGTCATTTCGCTTCGGAGCCAATCAAAAGAGTGTTCAACAAAGGTGGTGATTTTCAACTCAGCTCCCCTGCTCAGTAGTTTAGCTTCGTGGTGGTGGTGTGTCCAGCCCAAGAGCACGTGGTGCTTCTCGACGCTCCATAGAGTTGTGTCAAGGCCAATGGAATTACATTCTGTAGGTTAGGCATGATGTCTTGGTCCAGGTCCAAGGCGTCTGAGCACGGCCAGACATGCCGTCTGTCGTGAGTCGAGCGTCTGGCAGAAGCTCGACTCACACAACCAGAAGCCTTCTGGCTGTGTTTTTCTGAGTATCAAATATCAGATGGAGCCACGTTTGGTAAGCAGCCAGGTCGTGCATTTAAATTTTACTCCCAGTCAACACAGTACGTGTTTGGCTTACGTGACCGCTCATGAACGCACAATTAAAGATCCCGCGGCGGTGTCCGCATCGGCATGGCACCCGATGACATCGATGCAATCGCATCAGAGTCGTCTTGAAACGCGACGACTTCACGGCGACAGTCCAGCCACTCGAAGGCATAGCACCAGTGCTGGAGCAAGGTGATCAGGTACATCAGCAGCAGCCCGTTCGTACGAGCTCTGTAAGCGATGTAAGCAATAAAGGCGTCGCAAGCAATCGAAGACGATCACACGTCAGTCATATCATCAACGTATGCCATCTCTCTCACGTGCATATACTGTATCAACTTGATATTCTTCTCAGCAAGCACGCGATGGTGCGTACTCTCGATGCGAGTTAATAGTACATCCGCGCTGGCTTGGCGATGCTCGTCGAGAGCCTCATCATTGCATGCATCGCATCCGAAAGGCGCGACGCGGGGCCGAACGGCGTCGCGTCAATCGTACAAAACGTCGTCGACGGCAGCGTCCCGTTGGAGTAGTAGGCCGCCACGAGCTTGTGGACGCACGTGCTCGGCTGACTGAAGAGCGCGCCGTGGCCATACCCCTCGCGCGTCACAAGTACCGCATTGTCGCCGCCCAAAAGGCGGTGTACATTTTGCGCACTCAGCATCGGCGTCGCCGGGTCCACTTGGTTGGTCAAGACGAGCACCTTGTTGGCCAACTTGTGCGTCCACGGGCCCGTGAAGCGCTCGACGGGGCGGGTCGTCCACGCTTTCACAGCGACCAAGTTGACAAAGCCAACGAGGCCCGAGAGCGGCACGAGTTTCTGCGCTGCGTGGACCGTCGCGGTCCAGTTGAGGCCCTTGGACGGCGCGCCGTCGTTACCAACGTACGCGATCGTCGCCATGCCGACATCGAGGTCTGCGTCCAGTGTCGCGCAGCTCGAGTTGGTGCTCGGGGACTCGTATGTTCCGTTGAGCATCGCGTGGAGGGTAGCCGCCAGCGGCGGCCACGCAGCATGCGGAGAGTACATGGAGCCAAAGATATTTTGTCGAATCTCCTTCGCCGTCACGCGCACCACGTCGTCGCCGCCCTTGAAAAGCAGCGGCTTGGTCTCGACCGCTGCCAGAAAGGCCTGGAGGCGCTTCATGAGGTACGGGCGCGTCGCGTTGGCGTCCGCGAGTGGGCAATGCAGGTGGGCCCGCGGCCTCGCACTGGTCTGTAAAGGCCGTAAAGCTCGCGTCGTTGTCCGAGTACGAACGCAAAAGCAGGTTTGTGACGGGGCCAGTGTACACTTCCGGATCCAAGACCGAGTCGATCACGACGCGGCCGACACGGTTCGGAAACATGTTGACGTATGTCGCCCCGAGGAACCTAGCAGCCAATGAGCCCCTCGATGCGTCCAGTCGATGTGCACTACGTACGTGCCGTACGAAATGCCGTAGTAGTGCATGAGGTCTTGGCCGAGTGCGGCGCGAATGAGGTCCATGTCCCGCGCAACAAACGCGGTCGAGAGGTACGGAAGGTAGTCGCCGTCGTAGAGGTGGCAGCGCGCGATCGGCAGCGCATAGTTGTTGGCGACGAAGGCGTCGATTGCAGACTCCGAGGTGCCGACCAGGTCGGCGTTGTCGAGTGCCGCACCTTCAATGGCTGCCGTGAACCGGTTCTTGGAGCAGCGAAGGTGGCGCGATTTGCCAATGCCACGCGGGTCAAAGCCAAGGACGTCGTACTGACCGCCTGTCATATCTGCGATGGCAGGTGTCGCCATGGCTGTGCCAGCGCCGCCCGGACCGCCGGGGTTGAGGAGGATCGTACCCAGTGGCGCCGTCGCGTTCGAGACGTACTTTTGAACTGCAATATCGAGTGTCGCATTGTTGGTCGGGTCCAGGTGATTGAGCGGCACAGTGAGGTAGCCGCACTGGTACCGGGCGTCATCAGCGTGGTCGGGACACAAGGACCAGTGGAAAGGCCCGGCGCCAACGGCAGTGCTTT
>NW_012157462.1:0-2504 GCF_000151545.1 Saprolegnia parasitica CBS 223.65
ATGCAGATACGTTATCACGTCCAAGTGCCCGTGGGCGGCCGCGCCAATCAGTGCCGACGAGGGCACGCTGCCCGCCGCCGGGCTTGACAAGAGCAGCGTGAGCATGTCGAGGCGACCGTACGCAGCAGCATACGTGAGCGCCGTCTCGGAGATCTCGATGGCGTTTTCAAAGTGCGTGACGAGGTACGCGAGCACGCCCACGTGGCCTCGCAGCACGGCAGCTTCGATATCGTACGCCTGAAACGAGAATTCGTCTCCGTACACCCGCCGTAAGTGGTCGGCGACGTTGACGTGGCCGTTTGCGAGCGCCAGGAGCAGTGCGTTGGAGGTGCAACCCTCGGACCGGTGGTCACCGAGCCACTGCACCAAGCGCAGGTCGCCAGCATACGCGGCGTGGTCCATGGCGTCCGTCGAGCACGCCATCGAACCGGCATCGTGGAGCAGCTTGAGAACGTTCACGTGACCGTAGTACGCGGCGACGTCCATTGCAAGGCCGTCGCAGCCATGCAGGTGCTGGATCTGGCTTAGATCGACGACGTCTGCACTGGATTGGAGGTGGCGAAGGAGCGCGACGTGACCGCCAGCAATCGCCGCGTGCGCAAGTGCCATGGGATGCGCCAGTAGCGTGGTAAGCTCGTCGAGCCACATGTGCTGCATCGGGACGTGGTCAATGTCGAGCACGCGCACCACGCTCGCATCGTGGCCGTCGGCATAGTCGACCCGGTACGCTACGTCATTGTAGTCGGTGCGGCACTTGATGCGCTCGTACATGCGGCGCGACGTGATGAGGCGAAGCGATTGGCAAAGACCTCTGTGCGGCGGGAGACGTGGCAGAGTCGCAAAGTCGCCGTCCCAGTCGCACCGAAAGACATCCTGCCACACGGCGAGCGCAGTGTCATCAGACAAGGTAGCCGGAAGGTAACCATGCAGGAGCTGCGTGAGCGGCCCGGCGTAGGCGGCGATGACATCATGGAGCACCTCGACGTCGTCCCAGCTCATCCCGCACTACAAACAACGACAGTGTGGCTCGCTTGAAAAATTCCACCAATCACAGCGATGTCTTCATGCTCATTTCAACCAATCCAAACGCCCTTATTGAAAAGAGTATAGTTAACGTGCTGTTAAATTCGATGACTTCGACGTGCACAGCGAGATTCGCTTGACGCACGAGGCGCAAGCATGTCCAGCGACGCGTAGCTTATGATGCACCAGCGTTGGACAACCTGTAGTCATCACGACGTAAGTGTGTTCCAATGTGATCGGCGCTTGACCTTCATTTAGGATTAATCCTCGTGTTGAAGATGACGCCAGGATCCTTGTCGTCATCACATCCACGCATGTTCGTCCGTACGTCGCCAAGGTGTGCCCGGAGAAAACATCTAGGAGCTTCACGCGTAGGACATGAGGTAGGGCACTGCCGCGTTGCGTGATGCGAGCGCATTTTCTACCACAGAAACAATTGACGATGCGCCGCCACCTTGTCCGAGTGTTGTCGAGTGTCCGCCGGACACTAGTGTGATGTTATCCAGCATACCACATTACCATGCGAGCAAGGTTGCCATCTCCATCAATGTCATGGCCGTCACTTGATTAGCGCTTCTGCCACTCGACTTCATCTGCATGGCTCTGCCGGGCTACACTAAGGACACGGGCAGCGCCTTGCAAGCGCTGAGCATGGCTGCCGAGCGTGGGCTATCTGGAGCTCCAGAAAGCTCATTGTGACAACGGTCCATTTTTGGAATGCATGTCGTCGGATCGGCTCCTGTCCTAATTAGGACCCATGGCGGTACCTGTCCCGCCGACGCATTCGCCAAATCCCTTTTGGATGCGCATGACCCGCCCTCGCCACCACGTGCGCACGCTGCTGTATAAGAACGCGCTGCTCAAGAGGCGCCACCCGATCCGCCTCATCTTTGAGCTCGTGCTGCCCGTCGTCTTCATCGTGATCCTTGGCATCTTGAAGGGGCAGGCCGCTGACATCACCGTGCCGAGCGGCTGGTCGGACAACATGGAGTCGACGTTCTCGTCGTCGGCCTCCGTCGCGCCGACGTACTCGGTCTACCTAGGCTACCCGGCCACGTCGCCGGCGCCGGCCAAGTTTGCTGCGACCGAGGCCACCATCTCGGGTCTTCTATTGCGGCTGAGCGCCATGTCACTCGCCGAGGGCCGAGGCCTCGACGATCTCTCGGCTTCGGACCGCCAGACCTGCTCGTCGCTCTTCCTCTTTAATGGCGATGTGAGCATCGATTCGACGTCCCCGCACGCCGTGCCGACAGCCTGCGCCGGCAAGGTCGTACCGTACAAGCTCGCGATTGTGCCCGACACGACGTACACACGGGCGTACTTTGCGGCTGCCGTCCACGCATGGTACCCGCGCGTGCCGCTGACCAACGCCTCGCGCAGCCTCACGATCCCGAGCCTCCTCGACGCCATAGCCTTTTACCCTGACGAGGCAGCGCTCGACGACTACGTCTCAGGTACGGACAATGCGCGATTGCATATAT
>NW_012157463.1:0-2504 GCF_000151545.1 Saprolegnia parasitica CBS 223.65
ATGTCGTGCGTCGCCTCGCCGCGCACGTCGAGCCCCATGCGACACAGCCCGGGTTTCTCGTGCAGCTGAGTATCTTGCTCAACGCACTCGTGATATACGACGGTTTGGTATCTCGCCTGCGTGACATTGACATCGACACGTAGTATGGGTAGAGCACTCGACCGCCGAGCTGCAGTCGGCCATCGTGCGCCATGGCTTGTGGC
This sequence comes from Saprolegnia parasitica CBS 223.65, assembly GCF_000151545.1. Classification (NCBI taxonomy): domain Eukaryota; phylum Oomycota; class Saprolegniomycetes; order Saprolegniales; family Saprolegniaceae; genus Saprolegnia; species Saprolegnia parasitica. Next base: position 204 of record NW_012157463.1, read on the forward strand.
GCCTCGTGCTCCGTGGCATGCAAGCCGCCGCCGTCGACGACGAGCTTCACGTCCACGGCTGTGCACTCACGTCGACGCTGTGCTACGACTACCCGCGGGCTCCCCACGGTGAGCGAAGGACGACTGGACATATTTGCCACGTTGGCGTAGAGGAAAACCAAGGGGAAATGGTGCAAAGTGGCGCTCTGGAGGCGATTCGAACGCTGCTTCTCGCGGAACGTACGCCGAGTGCGACGTACACGCGTGCGATCAAAGCCATTGGAGATCTCTGCTATAAGAATGGTACGCGTCGTTGATATCCATCCAACACGTCATCATAGTCTTGCGCACAGTTGGCAACGCGGAGATTGTGCTCAAGATGAACCTCTTCCCGCTGCTAGCGCACGGCCTTGACGAGCATGCCAAGAACGCGGACGTGCTGAACGCGATCGCAGCCGTCTTTTTTGTGGTTCTGGTCGCCCACCCTCGTACAACGCACTTGGTCGTTTTCGCATTCTCGGTCATTGCACACGACGATAGATGGAGCCAAGTGCGGGATACTGCAGTGCGGCGTCCTCGAGCGCGCGTTGCACTGCATGCAAAGCTGTGACTTGCTCGTTTCGACAGCGTACCATATCCTGCGCCTTCTGGAAGCCACCTTGCGCGAAGACGGTACTTGACGTTGCTATAATTAGCGTCACCAGTGGGCGTAGAAGCGGCGAAAGATCTGCTCATGCATCATGATGGTGCCAATGTCATCATTACCGCGGTCGAGCAGCTCCGCGAGAAGCACGAAGACGGCGTCGGCCATCTCGTGTTCCTATCTGCCGTCATCTTTTCGAGCCTGTCGCTGCACGTGCCAGCAACTGGCGGTGCCATGCTTTGTTCAAGTAGGCGACAATTCTGAGGGGTGGTGGCGTAGGCGGCCGGCCAGCGCCCCAAGCGACGCGCATTCAAGGCCTCATACAGCACGGCGTGCACACGTTTGCGGTCTCGTCGCTCACGAGCTTTTCCAAAGAAACCTTTGTCTTGGAGCAGTGTCTGTGCCTCATGGAGCGGCTCGTGATCACCAGTACTGCACCATTGTGCAGATGACGTGGCACGCTCTTATGCCGAGTTTGGCGTAGACCATTACCGGCTCATGCTAGTGCGGGCGGGCGCAGCGCGTAACGTGCGCTACATCTACAACACCAAGCAACAGCAGCAGCACGAAGGACTGCTCGAACTCTGCGAGCGCGTCATGAGTATGCTGGACAAAGAGACGTCCAATAATTGATGCGAATTGCTTTTTTAATTTTTATTTCGGACTGCAGGTTGAAATTCGGATCGGGCCTCAAATGAGGCAGATTCGAAACACGTAGCATGGAAGTCTGGTGGGAGACCAAGGAAGATTGCTTGTGGCTGGTCTACTACGTGGTCTTCATCGCGCCGCTCCATGCGTTCCTCATCGGCTACCTCGAGCGCCAAGGGAAGCAGGTCACGCCGTCCAAGGCCATCATCTGGATCGCGTCGCTCGCGCTCATGTCGACCTTCCTGCCGCTGGTACATGGCACGGCTCGCCGGCGCGCTCACATATAGACCTCTAGCTCGTGCGCAAGAAGCTGTCCGAGTCCAGCCCGTACCGCATTCTCAGCGTACGGCTGGTACATACCGCCATGGCTCAATGGACGCGACGTGCGTAGGTCACCCGGTACGGCCCCAAGTACGCCTGGGCGCAGCAGTACAGCCACTTGAAGCAGTACTTTACGAGGGGCCAAATGAGCCCCGACATTTGGGCTGTCTTCGAAGCCGCCTACGACGTACGATACATTTGCTGTCATGGACGACGACTCATGATCGGCAGAAACTCTACGACGATGGCACGCGCCGGGCGTTTGACGTGTGGGGGCCCAACTTTGAGACGCTCCTGAGCGCTCACATGCCGTACAACCTCGCGCTCTACTACGTCCTCTGGCTCGTTGGCATGTGCGTGTTTCGCACTTTCGACGCAAGGGCTCACCGTCGCGATATGCTAGCTATGCGACGACGGTCGGCCGCAAGTACGCCCCGGCGCGGGACCTCGCGATCGGCGGTCTCTTGGTGGTAATACGTGCCAACGTTCTTCTTGCGCCGGACCTCATATCTTAGGTCTTCGTGTTTGAGATGAGCATTCGCTTCATGGGCTACAACCCGCTGTTTATGCTCCTCCCGCAGACGACGCCGAACGAGATGATTTTGCTAGTTCACGCGTACGCTTCGAGACGTGTGCGATCTTCGACTAGGGATGTACTAGGCTCTTTCCTGCATGGGTCCTCGGCTACGCGTCCTTCAAGCGCATCTTTT
>NW_012157464.1:0-2502 GCF_000151545.1 Saprolegnia parasitica CBS 223.65
CCGGAAGAGGAGGAGCACGCCGGTTGTCGTGCCGCAGACCAGGGCGGTCGGCGCGCAGTCGTCGCCTAGAGAGACACAGGTCGTCGTCACGCGCAGCGCGAGGTCCCGCAGCGCGCAGTGGCTCCACACGGCCACGGGGCAGGTGCATGCTTCGTCGTCCGATGAGCGATCTTGGCCAGTGCCATGCCGGGATTGGTTCAAATACATTTATTTTTCATCCAATCGCAATGGACCTAAGAAAGCGCAAACCATCACGTTGCAACACACTGGAGAAGCACCAGCAAACACAGTCGAGACGCTAACACCGCCAATGCATTCCTCGTATCTCCAAACCGATTACACGAAAACAATCAACCGGTTTGGCGCCGCCAGAGTCGCCGTTCAATGGCTCCAAGGGCGTCGACCACGAAGGCGATGTACTTTCACTGAAGGTCCCCTACGTGGCAGCAAGGGTATATAATATACCCTTGGTGGCAGCATGGCAAGGCGTCTCGTCGCTTCCAAATCGTTGACACACCTCTGCGGCAGTCGTGCATAGTCGACAGAATTGGAATGAGAATTTCGTTTGTGAAGTGCCACGTCATATTGCTGAATCGCATCACCGCTGGAAGTCGACTACCAATCGATCCTCAACCTATCGACGACCTTGTCGACAGTACGAGAGCAACGATGCGAGCCATGCGCTTGGTAGTCGATTGAAAATAGGCTTGGTAGCATTTGCAGTGTTTAATGAATGACATGCAAGTTGCAATGGCGGCGACGATTGGCGTCCACGTTGCCCGCGTCCAAACCAGACACGGCGAAGGTCTGCAGTTGTGCGAGCATCGGTGCCGCAGCTCGACAAGTCGCGAGCTGGCCAAAGACGCTGCAGCCAATGTGCTTGAGCTGCGTGGGCGACGGCGGTCGCGAGGTGCACCAGAAAATGTATGAGACAGCGAACCCACGCACCGTTTGCATGTAGTACTAGTACGTGATAGCCTTCTTGCCCTTGGCTTGCAGCGCTGGAGGCGGCACCTACAAATAGCGATTGGCGTCAGACGATGCGGACGGAAAGCAAAAGTACCTCCTGGAGGTCGTGGCGTGCGGTATCCTGGTTGGAGATCGAGGGCTCAGCCGACGAGGGCCGAGGCGGGTCTGCCGAGCTGCTCGGTGAAGGCAAGCCAACGCTGCTCGGCGGAGACGGACCAGGCGATGTGTGCAACCCCTACATGTTTCATGTAGAAAGAGCCAAGTTGTCAAACCTGCACCAGCCGTGTGCCTTCTTGACGTGTTGCACGCGACATCGCGATCACGGGAAACTATCAAGAGACCGCGTGCCGGCGAAAAGCAATGGGCCACCGTGTCCCATTGCATGTCGACGACACGCGGTCTCTTGATATCTTGGCGTTGGATCTTCACCATTGCGATGTCTTGTTCAAGATATTTCTAAAGGATGGTGAGGAAGTCTGTGAGATCGAGCACTCGAGTACCTCTCATGTAGCGCATTGGGATGGACAAGCGGCTTGGCCACCACGTTCTTGCTTTTCACGCAAAAAGGCCGACGAAGCAGAGGCCGCCTTGGTCGCCCGCTTTGCATTCGCCTCGGCGTTCTGCACCAGTCGACGGAGCAGTTGCGCGTCGGCAGGCATCAGACCGTAAGGCTCGCAGACTCGCTGCATGGTTGGCCGCCGCTTCGGCCTCATCGTCCAGCTCAGCGGCATCGTTCGCCTCTTCGTCGGCGTCGTGCTCGTCGTTGCTGTTGGCTTCATCGTCGTCGGTGGTCGGTGGCACTACCGGTACATGGTAGCAGCCCTGCATCTTGCTCGACCGTTCGTAAATGAAGAAGCTTGGCCGCAAGCCGGCCAATGGAGCCAGCGCTGGAGTAGCCAAGCCAAGCTGAGCACTCTGGCCTTTTTCTCGTGAAGAGATCGAACGCACCTGCCATGGAAAATCACGATCAACGACCGCCAACACGTCGTCAGCTGCTTGGCCGATGACGCGCACCTCATTGCTGGAGACGCACCGCTCTCGTCGACACGTTTTGTTCTTCCACTGGCTTCAAGCCGAACCCAAAACCGAGCTGCTCACGTTTGGCCTCGCTATCTTCCCGGACGCATCATCACGCCGGTCGCCTCTGTAAAGCGCCCAACCTTGCTCCGAAAGCTACTCCAATCCCATCCGCCTTCGGCTGCCATGTCGGATTTATCTTATTGCTTACTACATTACGGTCATTTAATCTAGTCCACGCATCGAGATCGACGCTGCCTCTGCTCACCCATGTCTTTTCTGGGCTCGACAGCGTCATACAGCGAGGAGTACAGCTACGTGACCAAGGTCGGTCAAGCGGTTGTAGCAACCTTTTCTTGCAGTGCGTCCCCCCTCGGCACCATGTGGTCATCCACGTCGAGTTCTTGCACGAGAGAGTCAACGTGCACTTGGAGCTCAGCGATCTGCTGGCGGTAATCGCCCACCCGTGCCTCGCTACTCTGCGGATAGATCGACGAGGCGCCCACGTCAGCCCGC
>NW_012157465.1:0-2501 GCF_000151545.1 Saprolegnia parasitica CBS 223.65
ACACCCGAGACGTTTACGCACATGGGTGGCACGACCGTCGTCGCTGTCGAGGAGGTCGACGGTCGGCTCCGGATCACGGTCTCGTCCGACCATTTGCCGCTCGTCGCGGACGAGATCATTTTGGCCACAGGGTCGGACGTCGACGTGACCCGCGACCCGCTCTTCCGCGAGCTTCTTCCGCTGGGCGTGACGACGACCGGAGGGTTTCCGAACGTGGACGAAGACCTCCGCATTGCGCGCGACGTGGATGTGTTTCTCATGGGCGGGTATGCGTCGCTGCGGCTGGGGCCCACGGCCGGCAATCTCATGGGCGGGCGCGCAGGCGCCAACCTCCTCTCGGACGTCCTCCTCGACGACCTCTTGCCGCAAATCGAGCAAACGACGCACCACCATGTCCGCTGTCTCTGCGGCAAAGAAAACATGTACGACCTCCTCCTGTAGCATATTCACTTGTCTTAAGATTCAAATCTATTACGTATGCCACGTGCTTGTTGCAGGCGGTGCACCGGTCGCAGCACGACGAACACAAATCCCATTCGGCGGCAATCGGTGACCGCGGAACGGGCTCGAACACCCCGTGCTGGTGTTGAAGCCGCCCTCGGCGGGTCAAGCAGTGGAACGGTCCAGGTCGAGGACGACGAGAACGATGCAGTCGGGACGAGCTCCTCCACGGCGGTACGGAGCTGCCACCAACCAGTGCTTGCAGTGCCATACGGATGGTCGGCGTCCTAACGTAAAGTTGGTTGTATGGACCCGGGATGGGACCGTCGAGTGGCACAAAATGTCGATTGCGATTCTGGCGCCCTTTTTTGGTCGCCGTATCCGGTAGATTCGGTTAACCGGATTGCACAGGCAGTTGCAGAGCACTGCTCCAAGTGATCGTCGGCTTGATGGAAGACAACAAGGCGCTCCTGGCGAAGCTGGCGCGCGCCCAGATGGCCGCGCTTGAGGAGCACGTCCAGATCTACCACGAGTGCGTGAGTGGTATGATCGCGCTCACGGGCGCGCACCCGCTGACGAACCAGGTACGACATGCGCGACGTGTTGCAGTCGGCCGGCACGCTCGTTGTTGCATTAGGTTGCGGTTGCGGTGGACGACGACCTCCGCATCTCGCGGAAGAAGGCGTTTTACAGCAAGACGCCCAGCACCCTGCCGTCGGCCTTTGTCCAGGACCTATTTGCGACGGCGTGCAATGGGAAGGGCGTCGTCGCGTCGGCCAAGAACATGCAGGTCGCCCTGGCCGCGATCAAGCGCACGTCGGCCAACCTCAGTGTACGCTCTCCGTTCTAGCGCGTCGTGCCTCATACCGATGTAGACTGAAGAGCGCACGCAAGCAGCGATGCTCGTTTACGCTTCGCTCGAGTGTTGGCGCGTCAAGGCCGAGGCGGCGCCCAAGTACGAGGAGCGCTTCACCGACTTCTGCGCCGCCCACGACCCGTACATCAAGATGTTTATGGAGTGGATCGTCGATGGCAGCGACGACCGCAAGCATGGCAGCGTTTCCGAGCAAGAGCTTGCCATGGTGCTCGTCAAGATGATCTCCGACTACTTGCCGTCCGACGTGCGCGAGCGGAAAAAGACGTTGCGGCGACTGCGGGATTTCAAAGACATCCCCAACCTTAAGACACAGGTATGGCAGCTTGAGTAGGTCGAGCTCACGCAGTCGCGTCGCTAGCTGCGCGAGGTCAAGCAGACAATACAAGAGCTTGAAGATCCGGCGATTCAAGTCGACGAGATCCTCGAGCATGTTCGCATACGCCGCATCACGACGTCGCATGGCGAGGAGCGGTATCGCTGCAAGTACGTCAACGGCGAAGTGTTTTGCGCAATGCGCTCCGAGCTCGAGTGTGCCAAGTTTGTCCGCGCCAAGTGCATTGAAGATCGCGTCAGCTGGCGGGACGTGCTCGCTCTCAAAAAGTCCTAACGGTTGCCGTCCTCGTAAGCTTTTTAACTTAACTCTACCCCCGCCTTGGTCTTATGACGACGCCTTGTCGATGCCAAAGTCCTCGCGTCCGTCGCGCAACTTTTGGCAGAGAAGATTCGCGTTGGATTGGCTATTGACGTGTGCAAAAATGGATTGACCAATCAGCGCACGCGGCGAAAAAAGCAAAAATCTCAGTCCCACAAACCCGCAGTCTTGAAACGAATACGACGACGACGCGTGCGATGGCCTCGAAGGACGACGTCAAGTTCCTCGCCGTCGCGCGGGTCGCCCACAAGAGCATCATTAGCAACCACGTGCACACCAAGGGCGGCAAGAAGGACGGCGCGCGCTTCGCCGACGTCGCGGCCAAGGTCCTCTCGTCGCCGACGTGGGCGAAAGAGGTGTCGCCCAACAGCCGCCACGCGCTCGCGTTTGATGGCCTCAAGCTCCACTTTATGCTCGACAGCGGAAACTTTGTGTACTTTGCTGTCACAGCGGGCGACTACCCGATCCGCATCGCGCACCAAATGATCAACGACATGGAGACGCAGTTTGTCGCGTCGTTTGCGACCGAGG
>NW_012157466.1:0-2501 GCF_000151545.1 Saprolegnia parasitica CBS 223.65
ATTTTCATTGGGGATAGGTCATCCATCTCTACTACACGCACGGCGTCTACGAGGCCGCGTTCGTCGACCGCAACTGCGACGCGCTCGGAAAGATCCACGTGTTTGAGAACATGCTCAGCGACCACCTCGGCCGCAACTACCTCGCCGCCCTCCGCATCGTGCGCGACGCTCGCAAAGCGTCGAGTGCGCCGCCCCCTTGGGTGTGCTTCAACACGCACACGCGCTGCATGTGCTGCGAAGCGCCGTTTACGTGGAACTCGACGTCGCAGAGCGAAGCGCAAGCGAACCGCGACCAGCACAACTGCCGGAGCTGCGGCTGGCTCGTCTGCGACGGCTGCTCGGAGAAGCGCAAGCCGTTGCCCGAGTACGGCATCAACACGCCCGTGCGTGTCTGCGACAAGTGCTTTTATAAAGCGTAACACGACGTGCTGCCTTTCTTCAGGTCGTTTGGCGGGCGCCGTTTCGACTCGAAACTGGTGTCATCAAGACCGAGAGACCAGCAAGTACATGGAGCCAGAGGTTGCAAAGCTGTCACCGCTGCGACGGCTCTCAGCGTCGGCCAAAGCCACCGCGGAGACGATGGCGACCTCGTCGGCGGCCGCGGCCAAGTCGGCGATGCAGTCCGTCACAGAGGCGTCCGGGTTCCTCGCCGAGGCTGCACAGGCCGTGGCGGCGGCCACGTTTTTGTCCGACACGCAGCGCAGCAGAGTGCACCCGATGGCAACAGCAGTCAACGCAACCGCCTTTCCGGATCTCCCACCGTCGATGCGATGCCTCGTCGCGTCGTCCAAAGAGGATGACGCAGCGTTCGTCATGACGCCACCGGCACATGTCCCCAGCGACGTCTGCGGCGCCTGCCACGCATCGTTCGGCGTCACTCGATTTACGTATCACTGCGGTCTCTGCGGCCACGCGTTCTGCCGCGCCGACCTTCCCGTCAAAGCGCACTTACATCGCTTCGGCGCCGGCGTCAAGCGCGCCAAGCTCTGTGCCCGCTGCGCCAACGAGCATCATGACCGCTGCAAGGCCCAAGACCTGGCGTGGCGCATCGAGCGCATTTCGGTTTTATCTCGACGCTCCCCACGATTGATCGCCTCACACGCAGTGCGATAGAACTATGTGGCGGGCACTTTGCGGCCCTTCACCGACAATAACCCGCTCGACTCGCGCCGGCACAAGGCCCAGCGCGTCGCCTCAGGTGTCGTCGCGGTGGCCAAAGCAGTGCCCGCCGCCGTCATCGCGTCGAGTCCTGTCGCGTCGGCCACATATACGATTGTGGGCGCCGACCTGATTCGGCGCGTCGGAGGCGCCGGCTTGCTCGGCTACGTCCTCCGGCAGGATTTTGCAGCGACGTTTGCGACGCTGCAGTCGGTGCTCGGATCGCTTGAGACGCTCTCGTCCAAAGACGCGGCGGGCGCCGTCTACTACACCATGGCGGCCAACCGCGGACGGCGCGGCCGGGACCCGCTCGCCGAAGCCGACGACCACGCCGAGTGCCAGCGCATCTCGGACGACGAGCTCACAACGCTGCTGCGCGACGCACCGCTGGCGCTTCAAGCCATCTACGACGAAGACGTACTGAGTTTGCAACGGGTGGCCAAGCTCCATGGGCTCGCGCTCCTCTTCCACGCGATCGAGGCGTCGGCGGTGCACGCACCCGGCTACGCGCTGCTCGCCGACTTGACCGACAAGCGCGTCCTCCTCCTCGTGCGCGGGTCGCAGTCGGTGCAAGATCTTCTCACGGACCTCGACCTCGGCGCCGTGTCGGCGGCGGCACCTATGCACCAAGGCATTGCCAAGGCGGCAACGTGGCTCTATGGCCAAACTCTTGGCGCCTTGCGCGCGCTTCACGAGGCGGGATTTGACCAACTAACCATCTGCGGGCACTCGCTTGGCGGTGGCGTCGCCGCGCTGCTCGCCACCATGCTCATCGACGAGCTGCCGCACGCAACGGCGATTGGGTTTGCCGTCCCCGCCTGCGCGACCCGCGCCCTTGCGGACAATTGCAGCCGCTACGTGCGCTCGGTCGTCTTGCGCGACGACATCATTCCGCGCACAACGGTCGGCGCGATCACGCAGCTCGTCGCCGACCTCAAAGCCGAAGAATGGCAAGCGGCAGCGACCGAAGATCTTCTGGCGCTAAAAACCCGCGCTAAAGGCATCTGGGCGCCCCGGCGACGGCCCGTGGCTCGTCCAAACGACGGCGACGCTGCGCCACCCACCAGAGGCTCCGAGACACCGACGCCGACACTTGGCGACGAAATCGACGATCCCAACGAGCTCTTTGTACCAGGACAGGTACCGACACCTCCCTCGCTCGTTGTCATGGATCCATTTTCATTGGGGATAGGTCATCCATCTCTACTACACGCACGGCGTCTACGAGGCCGCGTTCGTCGACCGCAACTGCGACGCGCTCGGAAAGATCCACGTGTTTGAGAACATGCTCAGCGACCACCTCGGCCGCAACTACCTCGCCGCCCTCCGCATCGTGCGCGACG
>NW_012157467.1:0-2500 GCF_000151545.1 Saprolegnia parasitica CBS 223.65
CCGGCAAGTTACCGTCTTCTGCAGCCTTGAGAAGGGCTTCCTACTATCGTCGCATCCGCGTCCTTGAGCCTCCAGATACGTCATCGCCGTACGACCTCGTTCATCGTCGTCCCAGTGACTTTGCGACTGCCGCCGCTGTTTTACTATTGGCTACTTCTTATCCAATCCACGACGCCACGACATGGTTTATCCGGATGACACGCAACATCGGACACATGCAATCACACTCGTCCTCCATACGACGCGACGTCAACGAGGGTGTGGGCGCTCGATTCGATCCTCGAGTCCGCAATCGAGTTGAAAGTTTGGACTGAAGTCGTACGCACCTGCCGAGACGAGTCGCGCGACTCGAAGCCGAATCAGAGGCCAAAAAACACAACGTTCCAAAGGTGGCACATGACACCTCGTTCTGGTCGACGCAGGTTTTGTCAAGTCTCGCGCAAGAAAGGCGCACGCATGAATCGGCACATGCCGAATCCAATGGTACCCGGACGTCATTTTGCTTTGCCACAACGGAACGAGCAAGCGGCAGCGCGACGGCCGTGGCATCGACGACGGCGCTGCAGTAGCCTTTTGGTGGCGGCTAGCATAGCCAGCACGATGCAGCCGACGTGATCTGGAAGCGACCCACCTCGGCCAACGTCATTGTATAGCCAACTCGGTGCTGTCGTCTTGGAAAGGCAGGTCGATCGTCGCCGCGCCTCCAGCACAGACGCCAACTCGGTCTACGTCGCATTGCATGGCTCGCATGTGTCTTCTAGCAGTGTACGTAATAGCAGCAGGAACGAGTCGTACACAGCGTCAGCGATGGCGGCTCGCGGCCATGTTAATCGTAGGTAGGTAGGGCCATGGCCTGCGCCAATAGATTGTTGCAAGGGTCAATAGACGGTTTCGTGACCCTTGGTTGCTGTCATTCATACGCAGAGCTTTACTAAACGGCATGTCTCTCGCATCGTCGCGCAGGGCGTCTCGATAATAACGCTACCAAATAGCCTTCCAGTCGAGTCATTCAAACCACAAAGGCGTGTTTCAACATGTAATTTCGTGTTCAAAATCGGTCCAATGTAACATCAAAAATGCGCCATGGGGACAGCGCGGCGACAGCGATAGCGTTCTTACGGGGCCTACACTTGTGATGAGCCAATTGTATATTTCCATCCAGGCGGCAGTACTTCCTGGGCTTCGGTGTCTTCCTCGTCGATCGTTGCAAGGCTGGCCATCACCGTAAGCACACCTTTTGTTGCCGGTACGTTCTTGCCATCCCGATGCGCCACGAGTGTAGCGATAATGCTGTCGGCTGTCGGGCGCTTGGCGGGATCGTGTTCCAGACACTGGTTTGCGAGCGCTTGGAGCCAAGGCTCGCAAGTGGCGCTCATTTTCGGACGCAGCGTGCCATCGCACACTCTGTCGAGAATCGAAAGCTTGTCGTCGATGTCGGCATACGGCGTCTCGCCCGTGTCGAGCTCGGTGAGGACGACGCCAAACGAGTAAATGTCGGCGGGAGAGCCGTAGCTAGGCCCACCATTGCTCGATCGAAGTACCTCGGGCGCGATCCAGAACTTGGTACCAACACCCGTCGTCATACAGTCATCGAGTGTCCGTGCCTCGCCGAGATCAGCGAGTCGAATGTAGTACGTCGTCAAGAGAAAGATGTTGAGGCTCTTGATATCCCGATGCAGCTTCCCGAGGGCGTGCAAATTTTTCAGCGCATGCGCTAGCACAAGGGCCACCTCGATGGTTTTGTGTCTTCAACAACAACCAACACCTCGCGGGCTCGTACCCGTTCGAGTACTGGTCGACAACGTTCAAGAACGGTCTTGCAGCCATCGGGTCATGATCATGCACCCGTGGAACGACCCGATCGTGCTTCGGCGAAGCTGGTGCGTCTTTGAGGTGTACGTGGCCGTGACACTGGGCGCACGCTTTGAGATCGCACTGGCGCGGGATCAAGAAGCCACGTTTCTCAACGACATGGCCGACGAAGGCGCAATCCATGGCATGCTGGCGACGATCAAGAGCGAGGACTCGGAGACAACGGTGCCGAGCGACCGCGACGGTATTTTTTATTTGATTCGCGCCGAGACGTCGTTCATCGCGGTAGATCGGCTCATCTTTTCGACTTTATCCAACTGGATCAAGACGACCTTGGAATCGTCCATCGGTGCGTGCTTTCTGCCCCGCCGCCAACGCCCCCGTCCACTATAAGCGTGATGGTATGCTCGTGGGTGATAATTAAATTCTAGCGGATTTTCACTGAATCGTCTAGCGGATTTTTCGACACTGAAATTTTAGCGGATTGTGAATGAAACTCTAGCGGATTCCACTAATTCGTTGTTGTTGAAGTGGGTCGTCTTTTACAATAGATAAAACTATGCTAAATAAAATTGTCGGACTTTCTTCGTTGTGTGTACTCAGTTGAGGGACTTGATTTAGGCAGGCGGAGGCAGGAGCGCGATCCGCGGGACGAGGTGACGTCGCGGCCACGTCGTGTTGGGCGAGG
>NW_012157468.1:0-2500 GCF_000151545.1 Saprolegnia parasitica CBS 223.65
AGCGGCCACCAGAAGCATTTTCTGGAGTGGATGACGCAATCGGGACGGGCAAATCTTGCGTGCCAACCAATCACGATGGAGGAATGTGGTTTAGACGCGTTGGATTGGTGGAAACGACATGCGACACGCCACGTTGAACTTGCCCTTGGCGCCACACGAGGGCGTTTGAAGATTCCCGTGGTACGGCGGATGGTCGTGTGCTCCGTGAAGTGTCGTCGGTCGATCACCCGAAGCGTCCTGAAATCGATTGGCAGGCGATGACGTCGACAGCTGCCGCGTCACATGGATGAGGAAGGACCGTGGTGCCGGGATGCCAACGGTGCTTGGGACGATGATGGTTGTGCCAAAGGGCTTGCGGTGTCAGCGTGTTCTCTCAGAGACCAAGATTGGATGCGTTGCACATAGCATTCGAGCACTTGTACCGTAGAGCGGAAAGCTCGGACGTCACGCGCACCTCGTTCACCCACGCTGTCAGGTGGGTGAAGCAGAACACGTGGTGCCAAGCCTGGTGCCATGCTCGACTTCAACCAAGAGCTCGGCGCGTGGCACTCATCCTGCCACACTGCGCGGCATCATCACGTCCTGCGGTAGCCTGCTGCCGGTGCTGCCGTAGGGCGTTGCACTGTCGGACCACCACGGCTCCACGTCATGAGTCGCATGGAAACAGCTCGCAGTGGACCAGATTCCTCCAGGTCTGAGATGTCGTGTCTGAGTCTGCTTTGGCGACGATGCTGCTGCACAGCAAACCACACACAGTTGCACGACCAAGAAACGCGAGCTCACATTTCAAGACAAAAGCAGTCGAACGATCCATTCTAGCCTGAAAACGTGAGCGTAGAGTGCGTCCTACGCCGTGACTCGTCGGCACAGAGTGACCTCACTCGATACTCGAGGGTTGGTAAGTATGCAATCCTACAGAGCTGGGGTCTGAGGAAGCTCCCACACCGACTCGTTGGTCGCGCGGTTGTAATAGTAGAGGGTGCCGTTGGCGTCGACGCACGTCTCCCACGTCGGCGGCTGCCACCCGCGCGGCGGGTCCCACGTCGTCTCGCGCGTCATTGCATTGAAGTAGTAGACGTTGCCGTCGGCGTCGATCGCTTGGGTCCAATGGGCCGTGTCGTCGTCGTTGGGTACTCGCACCGGCGACGTGGCCAGTGGTGTCATCGCGATCGCATACTCGTCGGCCATCGCGTAACCATCGACGTCGACTCTATCCACGACGGGCGGCGGGTCGTCTACTGCAATCGTTGGCGCCGCTTTCCAGTGCCGATACCAGCGCTGAATGGAGGTGACGGCAGTCATACTCGCGCTGCTGTGGGCACGCTGCGATTGGCGCCACTTGGCGACGCGTCGGTGCACGATCTGCTGCAGGCGGAGGACCAGGTAGAGCGTCGACCAGCCGCGAGTCTTTCTTCGTTGTGGAGGCGCACGCTGGCGAGTGATACGACGGTGCTGTGCCCGGAGCGTCTTGAGACCCAGTCGAATGTCGGCGCGGACGACATGCACCCGATACTGGCGTTGAATGCGCACGGCCGCCCGTGACTGCCGGCGACAATATTGTCCATAGACCCGTTGGATTGTCGATGCGGCAGCGTCAGCAATGGTGCACTGCATGGCGAGACACGGTAGCGACGAGTCGCGCCGTAGCAGTACCGGTCGTCGTAGCAGTACCGGTCGTCGTGGCGTGCTGTCGTCGTCGTCGTCGTCGTCGTCGTCGTCGTCGTCCGGTGAGCTCGCGGCCGTATCGCGCACGTCCGAGATTGTGCTCTCGGATGCATCGTCGGCAAGAATGTCGAGGCACTGCTGTAGCGTCGCTTCAGACGTTTTACGGAAGAGCATCAGTTGCAGTCGGTCGGCCGTCGCAAACACGCGGTTGTTTGGCTCCATGGACACGGGCAACTGGACATCAGGCGTCGACGGGGTCAGGACGAGCGTTGACGCCGTGTTGTCATCGACGACTGCTACCAATGACGGTGCGAGGACGGTACGAGTGGAGAGAACGTAGGCGGGGATGGCGATCCGGGGCGCGCACCGCGCGAGCACCGTCACCTTGTCGATCGACGACACGACCCGAGCTGTTAGATACCGACTCGGGTGTAGAAAGCGACAGAGGGGTCGAGATTTTCGCGATGGTTTCTTCTTTTGTATGGGGTCCCCGGGGCGCGCCAGAAGGCGTGCGAGGAGGTAGGTGTTGATGGCTTCGGTCTCAATGTCGCGGGGCGCGCGCTGAGCTCTTTTTTGTTGTCGCACGGGCTCGGGGGCCGGGGGGCGATGCCGGCGCAGCTTTGGCTTACCATTGGCACGCAATCTGGTTCTGGTCGGTGACTTGTTGCGGATGTGCTTGCGCCGTCGTCGTCGGAACCAGACTTGGAGCCGACGGGCGGCCGCGTGTCGATGGTCTGGTCATATCGGTTCATCAGCAACCAGAATTCTTGGTCTGCCGTACCTTCGAGTTCCTTGGCGCGTTGCAGCTTTCGCTGCAGAAACCGTCTGCACACGA
>NW_012157469.1:0-2498 GCF_000151545.1 Saprolegnia parasitica CBS 223.65
CAAACAAAAGCAGCAGCAGAATTAGAGTCCCTCGAACGACACTAACGCTCATGTTATCGTATGTGCTTATCGCTGTATATATCACTGGATCACCTTGCACGACGCGCTCTACTTTCCTCAAAAGGTGGTGTGCGTCCGCGGACTGATCTCATTTCGGATGTAGGACTATGACATTGAGTACCTCCACCCGGGGCTACTGCAGCTGCCGGATGGAAGCACGCTGCTCATCAACGAGGCCAACTTGACTACGGGACAGGTCCCTCCGCTGCATGTCCCTATCGACGCTGACGCTGTGTAGCTCGACGACAAGGGCACGCACAACATGGCCGCGCTCATGACGCTCGTCGAGCACCAAGCGCTGCCGTACGACTTTCGCTTTTACAAGAAAGAGTTCAACCAAGACGCCAAAGTCATTTCGCTCTCGGCCACCAAGGTGCGTCAGAGGCTTTCGTTCCGTGTCGTACGTTGTTGCGCGTAGTCGATCCTCCCGACAACGTTGTACGTCCCGCTGCAGCCGACGACAACAAGAGATGCGACGTACTCGGAGGCGCAGCTCCAGTGCTTTCGCATCTACCTCGCAGTCTACCGCCACTTTAACGCAGACCTTGGCAACGAAGGCGCGGCGCTGGCCGAGCAGTGGTACATTGAGCGACGTCGAGCCGATGCGACCGTCGGGGTACGCATCTCCTCCAATGCAATGAGAAAGAACCGCGGTGTAGGCGGACGACTTGCACCGCTTGGTGCGCGTGGTGCGACTCCACGCTGTGAGCGTCGGTCACGCCAACGTCACCAAGGACGACTGGGACCACGTCGTGGCCCGCCACGCCCTCGTCAAAGCCCGCCTCGATGGCCTCGCGTAAACAGTCGACTGTACACGCAAAGCTCTTATTGCTTCGTCTTATGTCGCATTCGGCGACCATTTCTGGATCACAATCACGAGAAACTCCTTCTCTAGCAGCAGCGTAAGTACATGGCAACGACACTGGCGTACCATGGGCGACGAGGATCTCGAACTTCTTGAGGCGAATGCGAAGGTACTGCAGGTCGTTCTACGAGTTGTCGTCCATATAAAGATGATACGCATGCCACTGTCGTCGCACCTTGGGGTTGAGGTCTCGCACGACGCCCCGCGCCTTGGTCGTGAGCTCCTTCATGAAGCTCGAGTAGCGCTCGGCGCTCGCCGTGTCCATGTGCGGATGGCGGCGCAGCACAGCACCGTTCTTGTCCGCAATCACGTAGCCTTCGACGCCCTTGTGGTTCTTGATGCGCTCGAGCGTCTCTTCAACCTCCGACATGGTCCGCGCCGCTTCACAAGTGATTCCAACACGACCCATTCCCGTTCGTGTTTTAAACACATGTTCGTTATTTGCGGCAGCAGCAGCCTTCCACCTTCATACACCAGGACTTGGGACCACGTCCCTGCTATTCATATGGACGTTCAAGCCATTCCCACTGTTTCGGTGACGCAGCTCTGACGCCACATCGTACAAGGGCGTCGGCGTTGCAGAGGGAGTGGACAATATGGCGACGCCTCCGGCTAGGGCTCGGGCTAGGACTAGAGTTCTTAAACGCGACGATACTAGCCGCCGGTCATCAAATTACGTTGCCACATACTGTGCGTGGCATCTGCTTGCGGTCGTCGGCTCGTCGCGTACTCGTTCTCCTGTGCCTTATGGCGTCCAGAGCACGGCACGCAGCGCGAGCTTGGCCGAGCGTGCGAGAAGCTCGTTCGCGTCTTCGGTCATATCGCGCATCGTCTTTTCCATTTGCTTGGTGCGCATTGCGTCGCGCGCGAGCGGGTGTGCGGCAAGAACCGTCACGAGCTTGAGTGTATTGAGCTGGACACCGTACTCGGGGCGGTGCAGGAGCGCGAGGAAGCCCGTGTGGGCCCCGAGCTCGTAAATCTCGCGCTTGGCGCTGTCGTGGACTGCGAGGACCATGAGCGCACCCGCAGCGGCAACGCTCACGGTCGAGTCTCGGTCTTGGAGGACGCCGCAGAGCTTCTTGGCGACGCCGGTGAGCATCGCGCTCTCGCGTCCTTGCTCCAAGTAGAGCATCGCGCCCGTGGTTTGAAGCGCCTCCGTGCGCACCTACATGCGCGTGTCAATCAGGTCGATTTCATGCAACAGAATCGGTTCTGGACCTCTTTGTGCTTCGAGGAGATAAACTTGGCGGCGATGTCGACGCCGCCGAGCTCGACGATGGACAAGACCGTGCTGGGAATGCCGTCGTTCACAAAGGCCTTGAGGAGCTTCAGCGCGCGAACGCGGATGCTGTCGGACGTATCGCGCTTGAGCTTCTCCAGCACCACCGCAGGGTACCTTGCAATACTTGCAGCACATGACCGAGGACACACGAAGCGTACCCGTGCTGGCTCATCTCGCGGACGCCCGCCACTGGTCGAGCTCACGTGCAGTGCTGTGTCAAAGAGCGGCTCCATGAGCTCGTTGTCGTTGCGACCAAAGGCCTTGAGAATCTTGCGCATCGTTCGGTACCGG
>NW_012157470.1:0-2497 GCF_000151545.1 Saprolegnia parasitica CBS 223.65
GACTTGGAGCAGGCCATGAAGGCGTACTGCGAGCGCCATATTGTGGTCGAGACCGTGCCACGCACCGTGCGCCTCCCCAAGCTCTTTAGCGTTTACCTCGAGGACTTTGGCTCGTCCGAGTCGGAGATGCTCGGGTGGCTCACGCAGTACATGAAGGAGTGCCCGCCCGACATCATGCTGTACCGGATAAAGTACCAGCACGGGATCCTCGTCTAGTCGTCTATCTACTACTAATACTGTCGTCTGTATCTCCACAGTTGGATTGTCTGGCGCGTTGTAGACATACAGATATATATATATACGCGAGGGCGATTACAGAATGGTACAGAACGACTTCTTCTCTTTGGTCGGGCTCGGCTTCTTCGTCGTCGGCGCCTTCTTCGGCGCGTCCATGGTGCGGATCTCGCGCACGACTTGGAAGAAGCAGTCTTCGTTCTGGATGCGCTCCTTCGCCGACGTCTCCATGAGGGGGCAGCCCCACTCGCGCGCGAGCGCTTGGCCTTCGGCAAAGCTCACGTCGCGGTTGCGCTCGAGGTCGCACTTGTTGCCGACGAGCACCATCGAGACGCGGTTCGTGTCCTTGGCGCGCAGGATCTTGTCCTTGAACGTCTTGATCTCGTCAAACGTCGTCCGGCTCGTGATGCTGTACACGAGCAGGAAGCCCTTGCCTTCGCGCATCCACTGGTCTTGCATCGTCGTGTACTCTTCCTGCCCCGCCGTGTCGAGGATGTCGAGGAGCGCCTGCTTCTGGTCGATCACGACCTGCTTGCGGTAGCTGTCCTCTACAGACCATGCGTCAACCTCCGTGCATCGGGCCCATCTTCACGTACCGATCGTAGGGTCGTAGTCCTCGAGGAAGTTGTCGGTGACGAGGCGGATGACCAGCGCGGACTTGCCGACGCCGCCGCTGCCGAGCACTACGAGCTTGTATTCGCGCGAGTCGGCCGACTGCATCTCTTCTTCTTCTGAGCGAACGGGCAAGTCAGTCGAAAAACCTCTCAGACTGCATACGTCAACGATCAGACCGGCACCAACGCCAGTGCGCACCAGCTGGCGTGGGTGGATAGACCTCTACGTTCTTATAACCTTGAACATCGCGTCCACCGAGTCTCATCGGCGCCTCGAAACGACCAAACGAGGAGCATGTCCATTTGCATCGGTACGTCAGCGTGTCGCCGTCGATGGCCATTCGACACTGGTTGCAGGGGACGCTATATTTGCCGCTCGATTCGCTGCTCGATTCGACGTGGTACCAGTACGGCGCGCGACAGTTGGACGCGAGTGCCTGCTGCACAAACAAGGCAGTGTCTATGGGGCATAGACACACACACAAGTTGGTTGCATGTCGTAGTGCAGCGTCTCGCCTCGTGGCGCGTTCAAGCGCGAGACGAGGCTCCAGCAGCCAATTCATGAGAGCATTTGTTGTTAGAAGCGTAATGTCCTGTGCATGAGATGGTGGGCCACCTCGTTCGAATGCACCAATCTTGTGTGCTCGTTGTTTTCCGCCGATGGACGGCGACCGCGCAGACAACGTACAAGTGGTCGAGGCACTCGCCATCGAAGCATAATCTGTGTGCTACCGGTCGGCGCTTGACGTCGAGTCGTCGCCATTGGAGGGGCGTCACGTCGCATGAGGGTCTGAGACGTGGACACGCCACGCTTGGACGATGCGGAAGCGAGAGCCAGTGCACTTGCACCGATCTATGGCTCGTGCTCATGCGCAGCGCCCTCTAGTAGCTGGGACGTTTCCTCTTCGGGGCGCAAACGATCTTTGACCGATTCTGAAGCGGCCTCGGATTGGTCCGCCTCCATGATTGGCTCATATGTGGTGCCAAGCGTCGTGGCCATGCCACGTGGATGCTCATGGCTTCGATCTTCGATGTGTATCTTCGTTTTTGCCTTCGACAATCGAAGCCACCACAAAGATCGCTAGCCGCTCGCATGGACAGCACGAGCGACGAGGACCGGGACGAAGTGAGCGCGCTCGTGCACCCAACGATAGCCGTACGACTACATTGGTTCGTCATCGACTCATGCGTACGTAGGCCAAGCGAAGCCATCGGCGGGTCAAGTCCATCGGCGTCGGTGGACGGTTCGAGCTCGCCAAGATCTCGACCGACCAAAAGGTACGCCCCAGTCTTTCTGGTTCTTGACGATAGCATGAGCCGAGGTGGAAATCCTCGAGACGGAGCTCCAGCGCCAGTCCAAGGCGCTCGAGGAAGCCCAAGAGGAGACGCAGCTCGCGGCGCGCATTGGTCAGTCGCTCTTGCTTCAAAACCAAAAGCTCGACTACGAATGGGAGTCCAAGCTCGCTTCCGTACGCGACGCCTCCATTACGTCGTACTCGATTGACAATCTCCTCGCAGATGACCAAGCAGCACAGCGACGACACGGCGCGGCTGCAGGTACGCACGCGCGCTCGCCTCGACACGCGACCCAAGCGCGCTTAGGTGCTCGAGCGCGACCTGGCAACGCTGCAGCACGACTACAATGCGCT
>NW_012157471.1:0-2493 GCF_000151545.1 Saprolegnia parasitica CBS 223.65
CGGCTTGCCATTCTCGTCGTACGCGCCCGGAAGAATCGGGGCCAAGACCGCGCCGAGCGAAATGGTGGCGCGCGTCCGCGGCTTTGGCGCCGCCTCCTTTGTTTCTGTCGGCGGGACGGGCACGACGCCGGATCCATTGCTGACGGGCGTCGCCGCCTCGACAAGGTTGCGTCCTGATCGGAGCGACACTGGTGGCTTGAACGGCGCACTGCTGCTCGGCGGCTCACTCGTCGTCGTCGTCGGTGGCTTGGCGTCGACGGTCGCCGCCGGCACCACCACGCTCTCTTTCCCAGCGGTATCCTCGATCGTCGGCAAGACAGGCTTGACAGGCTTGGGTTTCGTGACGGCCATTTGCGCGTCTTCGAGAGCTGCACGGTCCGAGCTCCGGTTGTAGGCCGAGTACCGCCGCCGCTTGGCCGTGCGCTCGACGGGCCGCGTGAGCTTCCTACGCGCAGAGGTTCGATGTGATTAGAATACCAGAGGACGCTGATGGTACAGAGCAATGAGGTAGTAGCTCGCGCTGAGACTGTTGTATGCTTGTGTCGCGACCGACTGTGTCACGGCCTCCTTGTCCATACCGAGCTCTTCGAGCTTGATGAGCGCCATCTTGTTGATATTGGCCGCGACGACTGGCACGAGCGGCTATGTAAAACACGCAAGTGACGTTGGTCAGGGAGATGCGAGACATGGAGCAGACCTTGGGCATCTGTGCTTCGACCGATTTGCACCACGCATGGTCACGAATGTCGTCGAGGCTAAAGCGTTTGATCGGGTCCGTTTCCAGAATTTTGCGAATCAAATCTTGGACGAGCTAGTGATTGTGCAGTGAGAGAGAGGAGGCTTGGGAGAGCGTACGGAGGAGATGTAGTTGGGCGTCTTGTACTGTCCCGAGAGGATCTTCTTGTATAGAATGCTCGTGTTGTTGTCTTCAAACGGCAAAAAACCACACACCATCGCAAAGAGGATGACGCCGAGACTCCAGATGTCTGCTTTCGGACCCACATACTAGCAAGATTCGACGATTTAAAACCAACTGCAGTCGACGTACCATTTTGCCCTCGATCATCTCGGGCGCGGCGTAGCACGGGGACCCACACGCGGTGCGCAGCAGTCGGTTCTGTTCGTGCGTGTTGCTCAGACCAAAGTCGACAATCTTGACAATCAAGCCCGACGGGTGCGCGTGCAGCAAGAGGTTTTCGGGCTTGAGGTCCCTGCACCCCAACTGTTCATGATCTCGAAAATAGAGAGTCGACGCACCGATGCGTGACGTCGTTGCGGTGGAGGTAGTCGAGGCCGTCGACGATCTGGAGAAACATGCGCACCGCGTCCTTCTCCCGGATGCGGTGGTTCTTGACGATGTGCTCAAACATCTCTCCGCCGTCAATGTACTCCATGATCAAGTAGATGCTCTGGGCCGTGTCAATCACTTGGTAGAGCTACTCGACCATAATGAATCTCGATCCAATCGAATCCTACGTACCTGGATGACGTTGGTGTGGTAGTTGCGCTTGAGGATCTTGATCTCGCGCGCGACGCGCTCGGCGTCCGCCACTTCGAGGATCCGGCATTTCTCGAGGATTTTGATGGCCACTTTTTCGCCCGTCGGGAGGTGCGTGCCGGCCTTGACCTTGCCAAACGTGCCTACGCTCCGAGCGTCACGTGTCTGCTTGGCTGCGACGGAATCGAGTACCGCGGCCGATGGTTTTGCCAAGGACATAGTCGCCGACGACGTGGCTCTCGTCCGCCGAGTCGCTGTCCATGCCTCCGAGGCACTGCCCGCGAGGTGTTTTACAAATGATAGCAGTCCGAGATTAGCGCGCCAATGGACGTGGCTGCTCGTAAAATTAGCGCGTCTAGACCTTCAGTTACAACGCATCGGAGCGCAACTCGTTCGTCACGCGACGCCCGATGACGTGGGTGCAAACTGCAGTTCGCCACCAGTCGCTGAGGAGGAGATGGCGACCACATCTATTACATTGCACAATTCGGTATCACGGTGGCGAGCTACCGGATCGCGGTGCGGACGAGCCCATAAAAGACATGCGGGGTCAAGCGCTTGGACGCGTAGCGCCAGCCGACAAACTCGTCGCACGTGCCACAGTACATGCACTGCCACGAGTAGCCTCGGAACCACGTGTCGCGCGTCGTCGGTCGCCCGACGCACACCACTTGGTCGCTCTCGACGCTGTACAAGGTCAGAATCTGGTGCACGTGGCCGCCCGGATTGACAAACGTGCCCGCCTGTGCAGCCGTCGTGTCGCTCGTCGTTCCAATAGCATATGGAAGCCTACCCGCTGGGTGTTGAAGATGTCGGTGGACTTGCCAAGAAGGGTCCGGCATGTCCGGCACGCAATGCCGCTGGAGGTGTGGTCCTGGAGCCACGTCAAGAGCTCGTGGAGCCGGCGCACGGTGCAGTCGACCTGCAGAAGCGCGCGCCGTTCGTCGACACTGAGATGCACGTGCGCAGCGAGCCAGTACGAAAACTGCGTTGGG
>NW_012157472.1:0-2491 GCF_000151545.1 Saprolegnia parasitica CBS 223.65
CGCCCGCAGCCCAAGGTCGACGTCAAGAACATTCCGTCGACCAAGATGGACCCGGACTCGAAGAAGGCCAAGCTCCTGAAGCGCATGCAGATCATTGCACGCCCGAGCAAGGGCGGGAAGCGCGCTGTCAAGATGAGCATTGAAGGCCGCGGGTTGTAAGCCACTTGAAAGGATGTGGCGACGACCTCTTACTACTCTACTACCTACGTATCTTAATAATGGAGCTCTGCACTCGGTTTTTTTGCAGTGGTGTCTTGAACGATGGATCTGGTGCTGAAAGGCTTGGTGTATGGCAAAGGTTCGTTGCATCACACGCACTTTTGGCTGCGATCGGTTGATCTAGTTGTTGAAAACCTGTCACTTGTACGTAGCCATACTGACGTATGGAGGATGGCTCGTACATGCACAAGGTTAAAAGCGATATCGGTCATTTGTTGGTGAATTTTTAGTTTGATTTTCGTGTTATGTTATGGTCTTCTTTCCTAGTACTAGTTGAACATCCAATGCGTCTGGCACGTCGCAGCGTCCTTGCTGTTGTCGTTGGAAGAGGCGTCGACGAGTTGCCGGACGCTGTTGATGGGATGGGAGGGCGAAGGCTCTGCAAGCGGCTCCATCTCGGACGATGCGAGCGAATTTAAGTCGTCCGTCGAGTGCGGCGGTCCATTCGACCACAAAGAAACTCGAGTTGGCTGGTGCAGAGTCGCTAATAGCGTGTCGTTGGAGGCGATGGCTGCGTGAATCTTGGTCTCAAGGCTCTTGACCCACGTACTAAGCTGCGTGATCGTGCTCTTGTTCTTGGCAATGGTGGCGTTGGCGTCGACCAAGTGCATTTTGATGTGCTGCACCTGGGCCTCCTTGCGTGCAAGGCGGCGCTCCATCTTCTCGCGCAAGGCAGCGATTGTGTCGTCGCGCCGAAGGACGCGGTGTGCGAGCTCCAGCACGTGGTCGTGGGCGGCGTCCAGCGCGTCGTTGGAGGTCGCTGCTGCGACTTGCGCCGAGAGCTGCGCGATCGTGTTGTCCTTTTGAGCGACTGTGTCAGCGAGGGCAGTCTCGGTCTTGATGAGTTGCTCGTGGAGCTCCGAGATCGTCGTCTTGTTCTCAGCGATGACGGTGTTGGCGTCGACCAAGTGCATCTTGATGTGCTGGACTTCGGCCTCCTTGCGTGCAACGCGGTACTCGAGCTTTTCACGAAGCGCCGTGATCGTGTCGTCGCGCCGAAGGACGAGGTGCGCAAGCTCCAGCACGTGGTCGTGGGCAGCATGCAGCTTCTCAGTCATGGCAGCCAAAGCAGCTTGGTGCTCGGCTTGCAGACGTTCGATCTCCATCTTGTGGTCGCGTGCCAAATCCGATGCAGGACGCGCGATCGGCGAATTGCGCGCGCGAGGCGCAGTGCGCACCGCAGTGGCAGTGGTAGAGCGTGCAGCTGGCTTGGCCGTAGCCTTGGCCACCGACTTGGTGGTGGTGGGCCGGCGGAACGGGTGCGAGATGCGGAGCTGGGCTTCCAAAGCCGCGACGCGACGGGCCTCCTTGTCCTGGTGGTACGTTGCGCTGTAGAGAGTCATCTTGCTTCGATCAGTGAATTGGAAATGAGATGTAGAAAGCTAGTCTATCTCGATGGTAAAATCGTCAAGTTGTTTTTTACACGACAAAGGCGTCCTTCCATTCAGCAACCGATTCCGCAGCTTTCGGTGAGTAGGGTAGGTGTAGGGTTAGTTTATCGACCTACTTGTACATGGCTAGTCGGAACCTATTGCTTGTGCTTCGTGTTGACTCGACCAGTGCACTTCTAATACCCTTTTCATAAACGTTGCCCAGACAGGAAATGAAATATAAACACTCAAATGCACCATTCTTCTCTTGTGCTTCGCCATAAAGCATGCAACATGAGGACGACTAGCGGCGCGGCGAGGCCAAGCGCGGGCTGGAAAGGCCCTTGGTGACTGTCACGTGACCCAACGTCGTCATCGCGCGCAGCACGGCATCGTCTTGAATGTCCTTGGCCCAGCTGCCCAAGATGTACGCGCCCACGTTGGCGCATGTCGCGATGGTTTCCATGAGCGCAGAGGCACCAACTGCGTAGTCGACTCGATGCTTTCGAGGCGCAAGATGATGTGAAGCATCGCGTCAAAGCCCGCATCCGAGACACTGCGGCGGTGGAAGCGAACGCGGCGCACAGCAGACGGACCCCGCACCACTGGTTGCATGTCCATCGCGTTCGAGAGAGCGGTGCGCTGAAAGTTGAGCTCATCAAGGACCGGCGTGCCAGAAAGCGCCCCGACGACGCAGCTGAGGTTGCCTTGGAGGTGCAGCGTGACCATCTTGAACAGGTCGAGCGATGCAAGCAGCGTGCGCGGGCTCATCGCGTTCCGGAACGTGATCTCGAGCACCGAGAGCTGGCGCAGTGGGAGACGCCCATCAACGAAGCGCTGCACAAGTGCGTTGAACCCCTCGTTGAACCCCGTGACCGTGAGGCTTGAGAGGAGCGGCGACG
>NW_012157473.1:0-2490 GCF_000151545.1 Saprolegnia parasitica CBS 223.65
GCACGCCGTAAAGTGAACAGTCCATTTGGATTCAAGACAAGTTGTCCACACACTTTTATCATATGAAAAGATTACACGACAGCGCATACGATCGCCGGCGGCGTCATGGCTGCTTCAGTATATCCATAGACCGTCGTGCAGATTCGCTACGGGGGCTAGGGGTGGGGGCGGGGGCGAAACCGTCCTACAACGAGCATGCAAGGGATGGCGCAAACCGTCCAGGTGAGTTGCCGCTTCCGCGGTGGCAACGACGATGGAAGCGCGCTCGGCCTCGAGTTTCCAGGGCCGACGACGGTGGTTCTCCCAAGTATGAAGGGCACGCAGTTTTCCTTTGACCGCGTCTTTCCCCCCGAGACGACCCAAGAAACCATCTTTGAACACATTGGGATACCGGTCATTGAAGAGCTCCTGAATGGCTACAATTGCACGATCCTTGCCTATGGGCAGACAGGTCGTGTTGAAGAGGGATGATGACGTGGCCGCGTCACTTGGCAGTGCTCCCTAGGAAGCGGCAAGACGCACACAATTCTCGGCTCCAAGACCGAAAAAGGCATACTTCCACGCCTCGTACAGCGAACGTTCGAGGCAATCGCAGCGCGACCGTCGGGTTCGCTTCCACTGGGTGCGCGGGTGTGGATACTACTGGGTCTGTAGACGCCGCGACAGAGGTGTCGACGGGCCTCTTTGAAGTCTACCAAGAAAAGCTCCAGGACCTTCTCAACCCCTCGAACGCCCATCTGCGCATCCGCGAAGACAAGTTGTCCTTTTTCGAAAGACAATATATGCACCGATGTGATATAGAGAGCGAGGCATCTGGGTCCAAGGCGCGGCCGACATCGTGGTGGCGGATCCGCCGTCAACTCTCCGACTCGTTCAGAAAGGACTGATGGGGCGCTCCATGGGGGCACACTTGATGAACGCCGAGTCGAGTCGCAGCCACTGCATTTTTGTGCTCACCGTCACCCAGCGCTTTCCGTCGGGCCTCAAGCAAACAGGTTAGAGTACCTGTCCGGTTCATATTAACGCGCTAAGGCACTCTGTAGGCAAGCTCTACCTCGTGGACCTCGCTGGGTCGGAGATGGTGCGCAAGACCGCTGCATCGGGCAAGCGCCTTGACGAAGCCAAGCACATCAACAAGGTTCACCGATTTGCAAGCGTGAACGTGGCGTTGGAGAGATGTGCGTAGTCACTCACAGCGCTTGGACTTGTCATCAACGCACTCACGGACGGACGGTCCAAGCACATTCCATACCGGGACAGCAAACTCACGCGGCTTCTCCAGGTGGGTGCAACTGGCCATGGAATCCGAGGTATCGACGCGGTGTAGAACTCGCTGGGGGGCAACGCAAAAACGCACCTCATTTTGACATGTTCAAGCAGTGCGACAAACTTGGTATGTTCTTTTTCCCTCGTGGCGAAGATCGATTCTAACTTTTAAAGTGGACTAGGAAGAGACGCTCTCGACGATTCGGTTTGGCGCAAGGGCGCAACACGTGACCAACTCGCCGCAAGTCAATACCGAGCGGACGATCTCCGAGTACAAGCAACTGCTGCAGACTCTCGAACTCAAAGTGTATTTCCCAATTGTGGCGTCTTTTGAAAAAAGACAACTTGACCACATCTAGTGCCGCTCTGTCGGTCTACGTTGCATCGCTCGAGAGCAAGACGACCGTGTGTCCGCGCTGCAGCGGCACCAGTACCGCCACCGACCCGCCGCCATTAGCGAGCGCCAACAGCGACACCAGCCTCCGATCGACGTGCCATGTGTGCGCCAGCAGCGAGCCCGAGCTTGTGCTTTGCGACGGCAACTGCGGACGCTTTTGGCACCCCTCTTGTCTTCCGTCGGCCAGCAACAATCCGCTCGAGTGCATCTGTCCCGACTGCGCCGACGACGCGTACAGTCTTCAGGACGAGCTCTCGGCGCTCAAACGGGCGCTGCAGAGTATCAAAGCCGACCGAGACGAGCTTGAGGAGCGTGCCAGTGTTCAAAAGCAAGTGCTGGATGTTGCCGACCACCACAACAGCTCCCTTCACCGGTACGCACTGTGTACAATGTACAGCGTTTCGCCGCTAAACGCTCCAAAATGGCAGCGCTTTGGAAGAGCGCGTCATGGGCCAAGAACTGCGCATTCAAAGCCTTTCCAACCAACTCGAAGCTGCAACCTTGCAGTACACGACCGCCCAGCGAGACTTGGATGCGCTGCGTCTTTCAGTAACCAAGACGACCGAGGTCAACCGAAAAAATGCCGACGCGGCCCAAGCCGAAATCGATATCGTGCGGCGCTCGCTGATGGTGATGGAAAACGAAAATGCCGCGTTGAGGGACCAGGCCAACGACCTCGCACTTCGCGCGGCCCGTAAGCAACAACAACAACAACTTGTCTATCGATCCACGGACATACTATCTCATGTCGCATGTTGTAGAGTCGGAGAAGCGCGCGCGCGAGTGCCACGACCAGCTCGACGCCTGTCGACTGCTACTGGCGCAAC
>NW_012157474.1:0-2489 GCF_000151545.1 Saprolegnia parasitica CBS 223.65
AGCGAGTTCAGGTGCGGGTGGTACGACGACGTGTGGAGATGCATTTCAAAGTCCGTCATGGGCGGGTCGAGGCCCAAGGTCGTGTTGGAGCGCGAGAACCGGTTCGTGTGGACCACCGACGGCATCAGATTGCTGCGGGCCTTGAGCGAACACGGCGTGCAGAGCCGCGTGAGGAGCTCGCCATTGTTCTTGACGGGCACCGACCACTTGCGCGAGCAGTTGCCGCAGACGACTTCGCCGCACGCGCGGCAGTGGTGTCGCGCCCGCACCAGCGTGAACGTCTGTGTGCACACACAGCACTCTCGCCGGGACCTAGCGACTTTTTTTGTAAGAGACGACGAAGATAGCTAAGATTTCACACCGGTCGTCGACCCATTGGTCGCGCGGCAAGATGGGAATCGGCTGGAAAAGCGTGTTGATGAGCATTTCGCGAATGTTGCGCAGCCGATCGGCGTACGCAGAGATGATGCGATCGACGCTAATGCCGAGGTTCTTGGGAAAGTCCATGATGTACATGGCCGTGACTTCGTGGATGACGGAGTCGGGCGCACTCGGCTGCACAAGGAAGACGCCCTTGCGGATGAGACCGCGCTTGCACTTCAGCGCGCTCACGCGGCGAAGGTCCGCCTACGGTATCATGTTGCTGCCTTTTGCGTGAAGGATGGTAGTATATCCTGTACCTCGGGGTAGTCGCAGCTCTGGATGTAGCCAAAGCCACACTGCACGTTCTCGATTGTCTCGACGTCGGCGAATTCTTCAAAGACAAAGTCGGTCGGAGTGCCCATGCGGCCCGTGATGCGGTTGGTCAAGAGGTGCGACGCGTGCCACTTGACGCAGTGGCGCGGGTACGTCGGTAGCTCCGAGATCTCGTCGTCCTCGACCTGGTGCAAGACGGCCGCGTCAACAAACTTGGGAAACATGCGCTTCTCCATGTGCAAGTACTCAATCGGCGACTTGGGCACGAGTGCGTCCATGATGGTCTCGAGATACGACTTGATCTCGACGCTAATGCGGAAGCTCACGCGCGTTGTGAGCGAGTTGCCGTGCTTCTCGCGCTCCAGACGATGGATGGACACCTCCTTGTCCTTCTTGACGAAGCGCCAATCGAGCTGCTTGAGCTTCGTATTGCAGGTCGCCGTGAGGCTCAGGCTCGGCAGCGCCTGCCGGGCGCGGATCGCAATGTCAAACTTCTGCGCGCTCGTGCCATCGAAGGAGCTCGGCCGGACGGGCTCGACCGACTCAAAGTCCAGCTCGTCGACGTCGAAGCGGTCCATGGCAGCAAGGATGACCAGCGGTCGGTCGGTCGCGGGCGCAGTCAAATACTAAAACCCACCGCCAACCGGCGGCCCAATAAAGTACGCCCGGACTTTAACCCACCATGCGTTTTTTACTATAACGCATACGCAAACTCTAAACTCCGGGTCGTGGTGCGATCTGCGAACGACCTAGCACGTTGCGCCGGTCGTCATGCTTCGAGCGACGACCGATGCTGTAGCAACACACCACGAGGAGGTCCATCGGAAGCCATTCCTTTGGGCTGACCAGCTGGCGATCTTGGCGGCATCCACTGCTGGATCTCCTCCGACAGGCCGAGCACCCTCCCGACGAACCCTCGCACCGCCCCATCGCCATTCAGATCTCAACGTCGACGAACGGTAATACCGTAGGTAGATTGTCCAGGATAGCTTGTGCGTGCGCTGCCCTGTCTCGTTCGGTGGTTGATTTTTTGCGCGGCGCGGACCAAAGCTACTCGTGTGTAGCTAGCTACTCGCGCCGTTCCAAGCAGCGATGTTATTTAGCACGAGTGGTGGCGACCATGGCTGACCCATCGACATCCTGTGGTGTAAGGATGGGCGGCAGCAGCAATAACAACAGCCGCGAGTAATACCTCGAAGACGACGAGTTCGACCACCACGCTAAACGACCCACCTGCAGGAGCGACAGGCGATGGCATGACCAGGGTGATGATGATGCTGAGGGCGCCGTGTTCCGAGAGACCGCGTGGTGAAGCCTTTAACGCATGCGAATAATAAAACGTCGATCAAGGCGGTTCTAGATTTTGGCGTGAGTAACGCGTCGCCAAAGCCGCAAATCATCCAAGAGCATGGGCGCGCTGTGCCAGAAGGAGGCTGCACACGACGTCGCCGCGCCCAGCGCCCGGACGCTGCATGTGATCCTCGTCTACTCCAACCCGCAGGGCTATGCGAGCCGGCGACGGCTCTTGCTACAGACGCACCGCCACCTGCTGGCGCTGCAGGCGGCGCTCCGCGGCCATGACCAGCTCGAGATTGCCGTGGCCCAAATCGCGTACGATAGCCTCGACTTTGTGAGCTTGGACGTGATGGGGCAGTACGATCTCAACCTGCGGACGCCGTCGGTGAATGCGATCTGGAGCAAAGAGAACCTCATCAACCTCTCGGTGCGCAACATCCTCCAGCGCACGGCCCACTGCGCCGAGTACTTTGCGTACGTCGACGCCGACATTACGT
>NW_012157475.1:0-2488 GCF_000151545.1 Saprolegnia parasitica CBS 223.65
GCTCAATGCATTTGAAGCGCCCATGAAGCGGGACACGGTCGCCGTCGCCGCCTGCGACTCTTTCCGCGGCGAGTGCGTGCAGCCCGGCTGGACCATCTTGCGCGTCGTGCTTGACAACCCTGGTGTCTGGCTCTTCCACTGCCACATTGAATGGGACATGGCCACCGGCATGGGCATGACGCTGGTCGTGAACCCGTCGAAGCTGCGCTCGATGGGTCTACCGAGCGACATTCAAAGCACGTGCGCGGCGCCGTAGCAAGGGAGCTCGACGACTCTGGTCCACCAAAGATATATTCTACTAATACATTTGTTGTCTACTAGCCTGTTGACTAGACGCTTCTGTTGACTAAAACAGTAATAGAGCGTGGCGAGTCGATCGGCACAGGCTCGGTCGTCGCGTCGACTGGGATATCTAGGATCGCTTTTTAGCCAATCAACGACGCGCTCGTTGGCCCAATCAAATAAAATGCGAGAATGCTATGGATAGCTTGGTAATTGTATGGTGTTTGAAATGAGACGGTTTAAATTGCGTGTAATGGCTCGCTCATTTCCGAAAATTGAGTTTCAAGAGCATGGCGCCGGCGCTCCCGGACCTTCGGCGGCTCTTCGAGGCTCAGGAACGCATCCCGACCGAGACCGCGCTCGGGATCATCCATGATGCGCTCGACCTCATGGACGTGGAGCCCAACGTGCTCGAGATCCAAGCACCCGTCGTCGGTACGTGGAGCATTCCGCATCGAACGAGGTGCAGGACGACGTCCCATGTGTAGTCTTTGGCGACCTGCATGGGCAGTTCTTTGACCTGCTCAAGATGCTCGACCAACTCGAGTTCTTTGCCGACAAGCCGGAACATGCAGGTAGGGCCAAGCATGCATATCTATGCGCTGGTTTGCGACGATCAACGTAGATCGCAAGCTGCTCTTCCTCGGCGACTATGTGGACCGGGGCGTCTTTTCGTGCGAAGTCATGCTCTTCCTCCTCTGCATGAAGATACATGTACGACGACCTCTGCTATGATGCGTGTACGAGATGCATGGTGTAGGCGCCAAGCCGCGTCTTTCTCCTGCGAGGCAACCACGAGTGCGAAGCCATCTCGTCCTTCTACGGCTTTCGCCTCGAGTGCAAGGCCAAGTACGGTCTCTCGGTCTACTTTCATTTTATCGAGTGCTTTCGATCGCTGCCGCTGGCTGCGATCCTCGACGCCCCGGATGGACGCATCTTTTGCGTCCACGCAGGCCTTTCGCCTGACCTCGACACGATCGCCGATATTCAGGCCTTGGACCGACGGCAAGAACCAACAACGAGCGGTCCGCTCTGCGACCTTTTGTGGTCGGACCCGGTGCCCGAGTACGAAGTCGAGCTGCCGCTCGCCGACGAAGGTTGCTTCTATATGTATGCATCGACTCGATCTCATGTGTTGGTGCTTAGACGACAACCGTACACCGCCCGAAGAGACCACATCTTCCAATGGAACCAAAAACGGGCTGAAGAAGCGGCCGTCGATCGTACCCGAGACGGCGCGCTGGTCGCCCAACGAGGTACTCTCCACTTCTGCCCAACAAGTCTGCAGAACGAGGATGTTTTTAGGTCCGCGGGTGCTCGTATTACTATGGCTGCTTGGCCGTCTACTCGTTCTTGAACCGCAACAATCTGCTGTGCATTCTGCGCGCGCACGAGCTCCAGGACGAAGGTTTCCTCTTTCACTTTTCGTCACAAGCCTACTTGCCGCTCGACACGCGGCTCGACACGAGCTTCCCGCCTGTCATTACGCTCTTCTCGGCACCGAATTACTGCGACGAGTACAACAACCTCGTACGTCGTTCACTGTTTCAGACCGACTCTTAGTGCAGTGGTAGGGGGCCATGATGTACATTTCGAACGCACCCAACGGCTTTGACGTCGAGCAGCTCCAAGCGACGCGACACCCGTTTCCACGCCGATATGCGCAGTCGGAAGGCATGTGGTCACTCTTCGAGTCGACGCTGCCATACATTCCTCCAAGCACAAAGTTTTTCGAAGACATGGCCGAGCTCAATGACGTCGGCGCCGTGCCCGTCGACACGGACGAGACGACGGGCACACCACTTCGGCGCTACAGTCGTGGCGCGTCCGCTGTCGGGCTCATCCTTGACGAGCCGGTTGCCATCGACACCCCTGCAAGTACGTCGATCGTCGTGATGAAACAGCACTGTACGAGGCATGCTTCCCTGTTCAGGCGCGGCCAAGCTCAAGCGCCGACGGTCGAGCGAGCGCCATCCGCACGCCCTCAACCCGGATGGGACGCCATTACTCTTGAGTGGAAGCAAGGCAAGAGCACTACGGACGATACATCGAGCACCGTCGACAGTCCTCTCTCTCCAGACCAGTCCAAGGTCTGCCGCGTGTGCCTTGATTGTTGTGGCCAATGAAGTGATGTATGTAGCTCTTTTCGACCAAGGAGCTCGAGATGCTAAAGCTGATGTTTACGCTCATGGACGTGGATGGCGAC
>NW_012157476.1:0-2486 GCF_000151545.1 Saprolegnia parasitica CBS 223.65
CTGTCTTGGCACCCGAGGCCACGAGCATGTAGCCGAGGGTGCGCAGTCGGCCGTCGACGTCAAACAACACGCCGCGCGCAGTGGCCACGACGTCCTCGTCGCTGGGCAGAGCCAAGAGACACTCGAGGGCGTGGAGCACACGCCGCTTGTCCTGGAACGAGTCGGCACGTCGATGCGGGCGCAGAATACTGAGAAGCACGGGGCGCACCGTCTCGGACGCAAAGCGATGCCACGCCTCGGCGTCGACGCCCGAGACCTGTGTGAGGCGCGCCACGAGCCGCAAACAGACGCGCTGCAATGGAAGCGCCACGGCCGCGTCGACGGCGACGGCGACCGTCAGAAGCGCGCTGGCATGGACGTTCGTATCGATGAGGAAGGCGGCGACAAACCGCGCGAGGTCGACGGACGCTTCGGCCATCGCCAAGAGCAAGCACATGGTCGCGTCGAAAAGCGGCGCGTTGGATGCGAGACACTGCCGAAGCAGCGGCACCACGCGCATCTTGCGGCGCAGCAGGAGGCTCATGAGGAGCGACGAGCCGAGCGTTGGCGTCACGCTGGCAAAGCACCGAAGCAACGCGGCAAGCACGAGCATGTCCTTGGCGCTGCACGGGTACGTTCCGAGGAGACGCAAGAGATCCTGGCCGTGGGTCTCGACGAGAAGCCACCACCGCAAGCTGTACAAGTGGTGCAGATATGCCCGGTGCGAGGACGCCGATGTGAGCGCTTCGAGATGCGCCTGGACGTACATGGGTGTCCACTCGGCCGCCACAAGTTGCTGCGGAGGCAGAGGGGACGCGGGTGCTGATGCCAGTAGTGGCGTGGGCCAAGGCGTGTCGATGGACATCCAGACGCTCGCGTGCAGGTCAAATGTCAGCAAGAGCATCGACGGGGTCGACGCCAAGTTATCCTCTTCGAGCGTCCAGATGTCGCGGGCGACCGTGATGGACAAGAGGCAGACGTACGCGCCAGCGCGAAGCTCGGGGTTGGCCTCCGCGCCGGCGCATAGAAACAGCGCGCGGAGGCCGTCGACTTGGGATTAAACTACTTGCGCGCAAACGCTGACTGTGCCAAGAGCCGGTCGAGCAAAAGGACGACGTTGGGTGCCATCGAGGCTTCATTGAAGAGCTGCACCATCCGGCCGCGAGGTCGCCAAGAACGTCGAGGACGGTCAAAAGAAGCGTCGCCGACGTCGAGGTGTTTGGATAGTCGTAGTACGCGTCGTTAAAGCCCACGGAAGACTCGAGAAGCGGCGTCGCGACGAGGTGTAAGAGGTATTAGAGCGTCGCCGGGCGCTGCAAGAAGACTTGGGGCGGAGAGTCGATGATCGCCGCGTTGCGCAGCCGCCGCACGATACCAAGCACATCCATGGGCCGCGCCCAGAGCTTGAACTTCACCTCAAGCTCGAAGAGTAGCTTGTCGTCGGCCTCGGAGACTGCGACGGGCAGGAACGTCCAGGCACGCGCCGTGTCGGTCGACGCCTCGGCCAGCGCAGGAGCCTCCTTGTTGACCTTTCGAGGCTGAGCTGGCGCTAGCGTCGTGCTACCCAGCGTTACGCGCGGTCGCACGACCGGTGCCGGGGCGTTGAGCTGCTGCAGGAGGGTCGCGGCAGGCTGTCTGCGAGCATGGACCGGAGCGCCTGCAGAAGCGTCGACGGCGCCGGCCAGAGCCCACAGCTGACCTTAGTCTCGATCGGGTGGAGGGCGCGGACGCGGATCTCCTCGATCGGTGCGCAAGCTTGCGCACGCGCCCGCTTTCATGGTTTTTAACCTTATTTCTACGCGTTAAAGTGGGGAGGGGGTCCATTTCAAATCGACAGGTCCCCTCCAAAGCAAAATACTTGCAAATCGTTGCCGTTTCAGTAGCACCCCCTACTGTATATCGGGACGGGTCGGAACATCCGGATGAGATCCGGGATTGGCGCCAGCGGATCCATTGTCCCAGTGCTGCCCGCAATGTCCCAAGGACCTTGCGACCGTGTGTGTGGAGCGCCCCCGAGCCGTACGTACCTGCATCGTCCAAGTCGACGGCGGCTAACACTGTCTGCCAGGCGTCGAGAGCCTCGGTGGCGGCTTTGGCCAGCAGCACGACCGCTTCGTGAGCTACCACGCCATTGGCAAGCATGCGCTTCTCTAAGAGACGCCGGTCCACGAGAGCCGCGCCGACAAGCCAGCGTTCGGCATGGCGTCGATCGTCATCGAGCTGCCGGGTACGTTGCACCTTTGGCCTGTATGCTGGCGGAGGACATGTAGACGGCGTTGCGCCGCAGGGCGTCCGCGTCTTCGAGTCGCTCGACAAGCCGTTTGTCTCGATCTGCGTCATCACGCGCGCCAAGACAATCCCCTGCTCCTGCTACAAGATCGAGCCTACGCTCCTCTCGACCGAAGGCCGGTACGAGGGCTCGCTGCTGCTCCAGACGTCGATCAGCGCCGTGTGCTGGCTCGACGGGTGCAACGTGGTCGTGGGCAGCGACGACGGGCGCCATGATT
>NW_012157477.1:0-2480 GCF_000151545.1 Saprolegnia parasitica CBS 223.65
CATGAGGCGCTGGCGTTCGGCGAGGATGCGCTGACGCTTGGCAAAGGCGGCGTCGGTCGCTGCGTTCGCTGCGATCCACGCTGCATGGACCCGTTGCGTGTTCTCCTCGCTCGCCATGTACTCGGCCTCGAGCGCTTCCTTCACGCTCTCCTCACGGCCTTCATGCAGGACGCTGCGCAGGTCCTCCTCGAGCTGCCGCTGGAGCCGACGCTTCCGGCGCTTTAGCGCGTTCTTGGCGCGGGTCCGGGTCGTGGCCATCGGGATTTTTCTTGGGATTGGTCGAGATGAAACCGGTTGTCTGAACCGGTTTGCGTCCGGCATTCGGATTGGCCAAAATCACAACCCAAAAGATCGCCACCATAGTGGACCAAGCCGGATGACAACGATGCGAAGCGATCGCCGGGGCCGACGCATGCTGCGTCCATGGAGCGAGCCGACCGAGGAAGCCGACCTGAAGCGCGAGTACCCGTACGTGGACCTCTACGTCCGGGTAACGCGGCAGATGATCGGCCTTGACGCGCCCGACCTGGCGCCATGCAGCACGACCGGATTGCACCTGCGGCCGATCCAGCACCACGCGGTGCGACCCCAGCATGACAACAAGGTCAGCGTCACAAAGGGCACGAAGAAGGATGATGTCCAAGCCAAGACGATGCGCACGATCGAGATGTACCTCGGGCACCTCGCGATCATCATGGATGAGCACGTCTGCGTCACGACGCTGCCCCGGTCGTTTGCCGAGCTCATGGAGACTGTCGCGTCCCTTCGACCCAACCAAGACCGCGTCTGGTCCCACCACGAAGCGTTGCCACGCTTTGTGATCCACGACGAGCTCTCGTACCTCTGCTTCACCAACACCCAAGTCCGCTTCGTCTACATCTTCTAGTGCATCTCGCCTCGTTGTCTTGCATTCTCTCGCCCAAGCTAATGCTACACGTCTTGTCGCTTTCGTCAGGTTGTCTTCATCGCGATGGTTCCTCGACTGCAACGTCGTGCTGTCAACTTCAACCACGTTGAGATCGTCGGAGAGGTCGACCTTCATACGCTATCGGTTAGGCGAGCCTTGTAGCAACGTCCTTGCGTGTAGCCATGCTTGCTGCTGCCCATGACGTATGGCGGCTCTGGCTGGGGGAGGCGAGCAGCGAATGACCGAACGACTGCGCAAGCGATTCGAACCGGCCATGGCTCCAGTTTAACCGGTTATTGTGTCCCGTCTGTCTTTTAGCTGTCGTGCTCAGCTCCGCATCACATGTCTATGTAGAGTACTACAAAGCTCGGTGGTGCCTGTATGGGAATGGCGGTTTGCAAGGAACCTTCAACGAGTAGCGTGAATCGTCGACGCGCGCGGCTCATTTTTAGCCGGTTAATCGTCTCAACCGGCGGGAAAAAACCGGTTCTGTGCGCAAAGATCGCCAGCAAAACCATATTCGCCAGCACAGCATCATGAAGCGCTACATGAGGCAGAGCTTGGCGCCGACGCGCTCGGACAAGCAGATCGAGAACCTCGTACAGGCTGTCTCCAAGATGGATGTCAACGTGCTCGAGAAGCTCATGGCGCAGGTGGCCATCGTACGCCCCGCCAACGAAGGGCTGCTATCCCCCGAGGAGGCCGCAGGAAAGGCCGTCGTCCTGCACAACCTCACGTCCACAAAGGAGACGACGAACTCGTCTCCGGACATCCTTGGCGCCATGCTCGAGGAGCGTGGCATCCCAATTGTCGACGGCTACATCACGCTCACGGACGACTTCAACCTCCAGGACGTCACGTCCATGCTCGAGGCCGCGCGCCTCAAGGTGCTCTGCAACCGCGTGCGAGACATCATGTACGAGCACCTTATCATCCACGTGGGGCGCGTCACGTCTATTGTGCCCCTGCCCACCTCCTTTGCCGCGCTCCTCGACGTTGTGAACGCGATCCGCCCGGACCAAGACCGCGTCTGGTTCGACAGCAGCGCCCAGCCGCGGTATCTCATTCACAGCGAGCTCTCGTACCAGTACTTTGTCATGTCCCGGCGCCGTGAAGTGTACCTCGACTAAGCCGCGCAAGCGTCTTCGATCCCGCGACCTCGAACGCAGCCGCAGCACTATCTATTCTGCGTGACCGTCAACCCAAGTTCTTTCCATGTTTGTAGCAGCCGGTGCATAAGATCCTAGTCCAAACGTTGATACGGCTAGGATGCATCGAGGATGCATGGTTGATGTAGCACGACAAAAGTTCGACTGCAAGACGAGCACTATTACCGACGTACTGTACGAAATGTACCAGCGACGGTTCAAGTAATACCTTATTGTACCACTACGCTTAGCAATCAGTCGTCGATAAGCATACTGGCACACGGCACTGCCATCCTACCAGCTGCAAGCATGAAGAGCATAGAGGACCATGGCAGCAATGGCGCCTAGAAGCAACGCGGGCGTTTAATTGCCCGAGCATCGCCATGGCGCCAAATGGAGCCAGCTCTTGCCTGATTTTTGCGTGT
>NW_012157478.1:0-2480 GCF_000151545.1 Saprolegnia parasitica CBS 223.65
AGCGCATTGTCGCGTTTGCCGCAATCGAAGGTATCTTCTTTTCCGGGTCGTTCTGCTCGATCTTTTGGCTCAAGAAGCGCGGCCTCATGCCC
The DNA here is from genome assembly GCF_000151545.1 of Saprolegnia parasitica CBS 223.65. Classification (NCBI taxonomy): domain Eukaryota; phylum Oomycota; class Saprolegniomycetes; order Saprolegniales; family Saprolegniaceae; genus Saprolegnia; species Saprolegnia parasitica. The sequence continues at coordinate 93 of NW_012157478.1, forward strand.
GGGCTGAGCTTCTCGAACGAGCTCATTTCGCGCGACGAAGGCCTGCACTGCGACTTTGCGTGCCTCATGTACTCGAAGCTCATCAACAAGCTGTCGAACGAACGCATCCACGAGATCGTCGGTGACGCGGTCATGATTGAGAAGCAGTTTGTGTCCGAGTCGCTCCCCGTCGAGCTCATCGGCATGAACTCGGCCTTGATGTGCGAGTACATTGAGTTCTGCGCCGACCGCCTCCTCCACGCGCTCGGTGCGACCAAGCTCTACAACGCGAAGAACCCGTTCGACTGGATGGACATGATCTCGCTCCAGGGCAAGACCAACTTTTTCGAGAAGCGCGTCGGCGAGTACTCCAAGTCGGGCGTCGGTGTCTCGGCCGAGGACCAGTCCTTCACGCTCGACGCCGACTTTTAAGCATCTTTGCCTTTGCAGGCTTCTCGCCTGCAATCAGTATCAACCCTTGCCTACCATAAATTTATAACTATCAACCCCACATCTTTGCTTGCGTTTTCTCTACCGGTACTCGGAAACATGCGCCGTGTCGAGTCTCAAGCAGATGCGACACGCGATGACACAAACAAGTCATCGAAGCTGTCATCGACACGCAGATGTACACCCCACCAAGTGGCGCTTTTGAGCCCCGACACTAGTACGTGGCGTAACCAAGCTTGGTTCGTCTCAGGGTTAGTCTAATGCGCCCAGAGCAAAATGCTTGTTTCGACGCCACACAGGCAATGACCTGCTCTCTACCAACGCAAGAAGAGATTATCATCCAAAACGGGCAACTTGTTGTCTGTGGTCGTGCCCGTGTGGGCTACATAGAGGGTAGAACGATGTGCATTGGTGTTAGTAAGTTAGACGCATCGTTCGTTGATCCTAAAATGTCAAGGGCATCGAGGGCTGGGCCTTCAATTTCGGCGCGAGAAAGTCCATGTTGATCGCATTCTCGTCGTCCTGGTCCGAGATGCGGACGCCGTCAAAGGACAAGTCGTCGTCGTCGTCGGCGCTCTCTTCGCGCACGACGACTGGTGGCTTCGAAGCGATGGGCACGCCGCTCTCGAACGAGTAGCGGTCGACGTCGAGGGGCGCGTCTGGGACCAACGACGACGACGACACCTTGACCTGGCTCGTTTGGATGTGGCCTTCCTTGGCAGGGCTCTTGGCTGATGGCATGGGCGCTGGCGGTGGTTGCGTGGACGCCCCGCGTTGCTTCGAAGGTGATGGCTCGCCGGGGGATGGTTTGGCCGGCGATGTGAGAAATTCGCCGGCGCTGTTGACGACCGTGTCGCGCGCGACGGGGTGGACTTCGAGGAAGTTGTCGACCGTGAGCGCTGACCGCAGCGACTCGGACTTGCCGGCCTCTTGGATCGGCGTCGGGAGCTTCTCGAGGATTGCGGGATTGTCGTTCACGACGAAGAAGTCGCGCACGAGCTCAAAGGCGTGGCCGCTGCACGTGGGGCACCGCGGCGATGTCGTGAACGTGTGCGATGCCAGCATCGAGACAAAGGCTTGGAGCGAAATCTGGCGGTACTTGATGACCATGGCGGAGTTGGACGAGAAGAGGTGCTTGCGCGGAAAGTCAAACTGGCCAAGCGCATGCATGTAGTGCTGGCAGCCCGGGCACGTCTTCCCGAGATCCGTTTGCTCGCTCAAGTGCGCATGAAGCGTTTGCTTGAGGGCGAGGAACTCCGAGTACCGGTGCACGACCTCCCACGACTTGGCGGGCGACGTCTTGACCGTCTTCATCGCGACCTTGTAGTACGTCTTGCCGTCGACGTCGATGGTGCTGGGCACCGAGACGCGCACGCTGCAGCTCAAGTCGACGCCGCCGTTGCGCGAGTAGCTGAAGCGCTCCATTCCGAGGCGAGGGCAAAAGGGATTCTGCTGCCCTTCCGTCAAGATCGCAGTCGCGGGTGGTGCGATGGAATCCGGCGATGCCATTGGCTGAAATCAGGACGTTGTGATAGGTTGAGTGACCCGCCATTTCGATCATTTCCATGGCCCTGTCCAATTGAATACAAATCTTTAATTACAACTCGATGTTTGTATGGAAGCGCTTGAAACTTGTTTATGTTGCGTTTGGCCGCAGCGTCGTGAGCAACCTCCAGAGCCGGCGAGACGCGGGGCAACCAATCCCCATCGCGTGGGCGCCGTGCCATCCATGGCCTGAATGTGCTGCCATTTTCTTGCCGGCGAACGCAGGCTACCGCAGCTGATCCTGCGTTGACCCGCCCCTAGCAGAGGCTGTATCCGCTGCCGTCATCGATCATGTCTAGCCTATGCACTCGGCGCAAGCTCCAATTCCCTCGGTCATCTTGATGCAGCTCTCAGGCAGTTGGTTGAACACGAGCTCCGATCCAAGGTACTCGCTTCTACTGGTAGGAACCTCCT
>NW_012157479.1:0-2479 GCF_000151545.1 Saprolegnia parasitica CBS 223.65
GAGAAGGTGACGCTGCGCAGCTTCAACCAGCTCACGATGGGTGTGGACGGCGACAACGTCCAGTTCAACGGCGGCGTCGAGTGGGGCGTGAGCGTGAGCGACGACACGTGGCGGGCGCGGACGGGCGATTGGACCAAGTGCCTCGACGCCTACGACGCGCGCAACGGGGGTGCTGTGCACTTGTATCCGTGCGACGGCAGCAACCTCAACCAAAAGTGGCGCTACGACCCGGCGACCAAGCAGCTCAAGCACCTCACGCACGCTGGTTTCTGCCTCGACATGGGCTCGGAGGCCGGTACCCGCGCACACCTCTACTGGTGCGACGCCGGCAACGGCTTGCAGCGCTTTGATGCTTCCAGTGCGTTTTTCTAGTTTAGTTGGAGGGTAAATCATGTAAACGCCGTTGGTTCCATCGGTTGTGGATAAGAAGCGACCTTCTTCAGTTTGCCACCTTTCGAGATCATTGGGAGACTGGAGAAGGGCCGCCAACTTCGCTGGGCGCTGACAAGCCAATTGAACTTCGATGCCAGTCGCTACCGGTATGTAGGTGATGTGTCGCGATGCAAAAGATCAGCAAACCAATCGCGAGACATGGTCCTCGCGCCTTGCTTGCTACCAGTTAGTGCCGGTAGTCGCCACTAAATATGGCAGCAGGCGACTATAATCGGCGTATGCCACATATAATATCTAAATCAGAAATAACCATCCATGTAGGTCTCGAACGCCGACGTGAGATAGTACGCCTTGCTCTCCAGAGCATGTTCTATCCCTCTGCCAAGTTTGGGCGATTTCATTTTTCGACGCGATTGGGCTGGCCGACCGCCTCGGCATCAGCGAGGGCCACCGACGCGCGCACAGGATTGGCTGCTCCATTTATAACTGGCCAATCAAACTACGTAAAACCCGGGTCATCGAAAGCACCCAACCGTATCGGCTCGCAGAAGGCAATCTGCTCGCCAACTCCTGCTCAAAGGCGCTGCGCGAGAAACTGGCAGTGCGTGCTTGATGCAACCAAGCCGAGGGCGTCCTATTGCGACGTTGCCATACTCGCGCGTGCTGGCTGTGAGCCACATGCACATGTAGCTACGTCTACATGGCGACGCGGCTGTCGCGCAACGAGACGCCGACAAGCGTTCGCATCTGATCTATCTGGTCGTCGTCGTTCGACAGCCTCGCGCATTGGTGTGGCTACATCAACATCACTGTACGTTTCGCGATGGCTGCGTTCCTTCTTAGCGCGCTTGCTCTCGTGTCTGCCTCTCCCATCGACGACCGCGATGCGCTTCGAAAGGAGCTGTCCGCGTGGAAGGCCAGCGACGCCGGTGTCTACGCGGCCGCCAACGGTCTTCTTCGCAAGCACCTTGACGGTGCGAGCGAGGACGCGGAGCTCGCCGTCTTCGCCGCCAACAAGGCTGCAGCGGTCGCGCTTCAAGAGGCGCACCCGCTCGCCGAGTTCTCGGTCGACACGCCGTTCGCTCTGCTGACAAGCGACGAGTTTGCCTCGCATGTCGGAACGCCGTCGCCTGCGCGCAACGCATCGGCGCCGTCCGCGTCGTCAGAAGGCATCTCGGTTGCAACGAACACGGTCGACTGGCGGACGTCGGGCTGCGTCGCGCCGGTCAAGACGCAAGGCGGGTGCGGCTCGTGCTATGCGTTCTCTGCCGTGGCGGCGACAGAGAGCGCGTACTGCCTCGCGCACCATCGCCGGCGCACGCTCTTCTCCGAGCAGCAGACGACGAGCTGCGGGCCTGGCAACGGCTGCCAGGGCGGCTTCGAGTTTGACTCGCTCAAGTGGATCGCTACCAACGGCCTCTGCACGAGCGAGGCGTACCCGTACACGAACGGGCAGAGCGCGGCGGCGCATCCGTGCCAGTCGACGTGCCAGAAGCTTCCGATGCCGTTCCTCGACGTGCCCCTCGTCCGAGGCGAAGACGCGCTCGAGAAAGCGCTCAACACGCAGCCCGTGGCCGTGGCCGTCGCCGCGGGCAACAGCGCGTGGCAGCTGTACAAGCGCGGCATCTTGACGGGCGGCTGCGACGGCGACATCAGCCATGCCGTCCTCGCGGTCGGGTATGGTGCCGCCGAGTCGCCGTACTTTATGATCAAAAACTCGTGGGGCAATCGGTGGGGCGAATACGGCTTCATGCGTCTCCAGCGTGGCGTCGGCGGCCACGGGTTGTGCCGCATCGCCGAAGACATTTCGTACCCCGTGCTCCGCAAGCCGCAGTTCTACCTCGTCACCTCCCACGGCCACGTCATCACCGAATTTTACTCGGACCTCTACGCGTCATCGTCGACCAAGTCGGGCGCGATGAACGAAGAGTGGAGCTACGACTTCACGACGCGCCAGATCATCGTGCACTCCAACTACGAGTGCCTCGACGCGTACAACGACGGCGGCACCTACCGCGTCCACACGTACAAGTGCGACGCGAGTAACCCGAACCAGCGCTGGAGCATGGACAACTACCGCGTCCAG
>NW_012157480.1:0-2479 GCF_000151545.1 Saprolegnia parasitica CBS 223.65
GCTTCTTCGCCTCGTACAACACGCTCCAGACGTCCCACGGCGCGTCGCTCCTCGTCGCGAGTCTCATGATGGGTCTCTTCATCGCGACCAAGCTCGGCCCGAGCGTCCGCATGTCGATCCAAGAGTACTTTGGGTGGAGCTACTTTAGCCTCATGGACCAAGGCAACTTCATTGGCCAGTCGCTCATTGCGTTTGGCCTCATCTTTATCACGCTCTGGGTCTACATTGAGCAGCCCAGCTCCAACCCGTTTTAAGACCGTCTACCGCACGGCGGAAGCAGTCGTTTCGAAAAGACAATAATGCATGCGTTTTGATCTGCGTCCTCTGCATCGAAATGGGTAGCGATCCAGGTTCGCCGCTTTGGCCGGAACGGCTCGCATAGTAGGGACTGGCGAGGCTCATGCGAAGCGGGAAGCATGGCCTCAACTAGTGTAACTACTACTAGTACATCCGAGCCGAACGGAAAGTGGCAGCGGAGCTACCGACTGCTGCCAAAGGCGGTACAGTCTCACATCAACGGGCTTCTCCGTCACACGCACAAAAGACACATCGCCTTGTCACAATGGTGGTGTTGACGTGAGCAAAGTTAACACCCAGTGCCATGTATGTGACCGTAGGCGCAATAGGAATGTCTTCCACTACGGGTTACCACAAGATGCCCAAGGACCCATGGACCAGTCATGACTGACCTCAAATGGCAAACTGAATGCGTTGGCTGCGCAGAGCGGCTGCCACGTATTTGACTCTACGTATCCGGATCGTACGGATACAAAGACATGGCCGGCGCGCATGCCGTATACGTGGCCCATGCGCACCTCGTGGGCGCCGCCGTCGTGCTGCGCCAAACCAACATGAGCTTTCTCCGAGGAGCGCTCTATAGTGTGGACCCAGAGAATGGCATTGCTGTCCTCCTCTCGCTCGACGACGACGCGATGGCCGTCCAGAGTCGCGCCGTCATGGGCCATGCCATCGCTGCCATCGAAGAAGATGCGGACGGTGGCGTCGACATCGCCGCTTTGCGTGCGCACGTAAATGCTCGCGCACAGACCAAGCGATTCGAGTCGCACGAGGCTGCGCAGCTCGCACTGCAGACCTTTCTCGCTAGCGTACATACGGTCGAGCTCGTTGGTTCTGCACTCATACTGGAATGCTGCGTAGCGCTGCATCGAGACGACCATGGGCGCTGAGAAGCAACTGCTTGTCTTTGGCGGCGCCGCGACGATATCACCGCCGTACGACGCGTTCGCGATCACGAGCCAAAACGATTTTGTCGCGCAGCGCCTCAAGGGACTGCTGCACGAGTGGGAAGCGCAGACAACCACGTAAAACCAATCGACCTGATTACCGCCGTGTCTGTACCTGGCATTCAACGATGGCGTGGGTACTTGATGGTCAGCACATGAGGTGGCTATGTATGCCCTGTCGACGCAGACAAATTCTCGAATTGGGTATCGATGGAAACGAGGACCATTGAATTGCCGAGAAGGCATTCATTCTACCGAGCGTAGATGGTACTAATTACGACAAGGTCGATGACAGGGAGACTGCATTATCAAGGACAAGTCGTTCTTCTGTTAGCTGGTTCGATGCTGAATGAAGGTGCGACTCCGCGGAATTCACTCACTTTGGCCATTTTCACAATGTGTGTAGCCAATCACCGTCGAGAACGAGTGGAAACAAATGTGACGCGATCCATCTCGGGCATATGAACCCTTGAATGAGCTCCTGGAACCATGCAGCTTGTCGCTTCAATAGATCCGAGCGAGACCGCGCGGGTGGTCGACCACCCCCGCACCTTGACTTGTCCATCGTCGAAGCGAGTGGGCGGCGCGATCGCTCGACCAGGCACAATGTGGGACATGGTCGGCGTTTGATTGGCTCCTTATCCGGATGGTATCTTTACCAACGGGCTGGTCTCACTGAGCTGGTCCAAGCAGCCACCGACGAGAAGACGCGGCAGCAGCTAGCTTGCTCGAGCTCTCTGTACTACAAGGCGCTGGTATTGTGCGTGGAACCGTCCGATCTTATCGGTTAGCCAGTCCGCCCGCTACTAGGGCAAAAACAGTTTATCCGTAGTACCCTGGGACACGGCACGGAACTGGGCACCACGCGCGCATTGAGGGAAAAACCCACTTGGGATCGCGACAAGAATAATACAATGCGTACAGCGGCCCAATATCTACGTATTTGTATCGGAAGCAGCAAATATGGTATTAAAATACAATGATGGTGGTCTTTTTCGGGAAGCAAGCATTCGGATTTGTGCTCGATGACGATGAGCCACGACGACCTTCGAGCACTGACGCCGGCCGACGCCTTCGACTACTTCAACTACGGCGAATGGACCATCTCGCCCATGGAGATCCAGCGCACGTACTGCCTCCAGGCCAACGACGACGACGGCCTCGGGCCGGGGCGTCTGGGTGCTGCGGAGATCGCCGAGGTCGGCCAGCCCCCGATCAAGGCCGTGCCGACGGCG
>NW_012157481.1:0-2478 GCF_000151545.1 Saprolegnia parasitica CBS 223.65
ACGGGCAACTGACTGCAATCACGGGTAGGTACCGCGTGCGCAAGATGTACACGCGCGTACGATCGGCCATTGTCCGCCTGCAAGCCAACTTTCGCTGTCACCAGCGCCACCGCCGGTTCCAGCTCGTGCGGCGTCGCTGCATTCTCTTGCAGTCGCTGTGGCGTGGGCGCCACGCACGGTCCGCGCTCCGTCAGCACCAGCTGTACACGAGTGCCGTCGTCTTGCAGCGCAACTGGCGAACGTACAAGGCGCAGAAAGCGTACCTGCGTCTCCGCGCGGCCGTTCTTGCGATCCAAGGCCAAATCAAACAACGCAAGCTGGACGCCAAGCGCAAGCTCGAGGCGGACGAGCTCGCGAAGCAGCAGAGCATCGAGCACGAATTGCACGTGCTGCAACTGCGCTTGGACGAAGAAAAGGCCATGCGTGCGCAAATGGAAGCGGCCAACTCGACGCTCCAGCAGCAGCTCCAAGACGAGCAACGACCGTCGTCGCTCGCACGTGGCAGCGCCGACGACCTCTCGCTTTTGGTACAATGGCCTGTTTTGTGTGGTTTTCGTGTGCTTTTTCGTTTTGTTTTCGTGTTTTTCAAAATTTGCGTCTTTGTTTCGCGAAAGTTTCGCGATTAGAATGGCTGATGCGATGTGCGTAGGACGACTCGGGCCGCATGCTCTCGACGCTGCAACTGCAAGTGACCAAGTGGCGCGACCTCCACGCGTCGGCGTCCCATGAGCTCGAGGGGCTTCGCTCGGAAAACAAGCGCATCAAGGAGGCCTACACGGCTGCGGGCGCGTCGTTTGCAGCGCTCAACCAGCACAACAAGCAGCAATCGAAAGCGAATCTGCGACTTATGAGCACGCACGCGGCGCTCATCAAGAGCCAAGAAGAAAAGATGAAGAAGTACATCAAGCAAGTCCACGACCTCAAGGAAGAGGTCCGGCTCTCGAAAGCATCGACGCTCCACGACGAGAGCACGCAAGATGTACGCGCCCTTGGAGTCTTTTTTGGGAAGGATTGAGGTCAACTCGCATGTAGCACGTGCTCCACGTGCTTCGGGACGCCCGCGTATCGCCCGAAGTCCTTGCCAAAGTCCGCGCTTGCTTTGACGGCAGCGCGCCACCCATGACAACGTACCGAGTTCCTCTGAAGAAACCCACGTGGCAACGATGACGGAGTATAGGCACGAGTTGGAGATGGACGACCGGCACTCGGACGCCTACTCGATCGGCGAAGGCTCGGCGGCGACAACCAACTGGGCCCACCCGCAGGCCAAGATGCGCCAGTCGAGCGCAAGCTCCATGTACTACGACGACGAGAAGCACCGCAAGTCCAAGATTGGCGGCATGTTCAAAAAGATGTTCAAGAAGGACGAGTAGCCGTTGCTTGATACGGTGATACATTGATAGTGTACCTTGCCGCATTGGCGATCGCGTTTGAAACACTTGGCGCGTTGGCATACTGCAACGAGATCTTACGTCCTCGGGCCTAATGTTGTGCGACTGTTTGACGAGACGATGCGTTGCTGCGAGCTGGTGTAAGCGCACGATCGTATCCAGCTGCCCGAGGTCGTACTACGGCTGTCACTTGCTGCACCCTGCCCAGATTCCCCGTCTTCTCAAGATCTCGAGTGCGGGCGCCAGGATATAAGTACGGACAACCATAATGCTAGCGGTGGCGAGAACCGATTCCAATCCATTCCAATGGAGCGACAGACAAGTTGCACAGGATTGATAGACCGGCCATGCAGCCGACGCGCGAGCAGCGGACGTTGCTGCGACTTCGTCGGCGGCGTCCGTCGTCACAGTTCACCAAGTGGCCTTGTGGACCCACGTGGCTTGTACCACCTGGGACGCAACCAGTCACCAATGATGCGCAAGGCGAGGTCGCGATCATCGCGTTGGATCTATCCAGGCCATCGGATCTATCCTAAACGGCAGTACCAGGTAGTACGCAAAACAGACGAGGAAACGAAAGGATGTTTCTTGCTGCCATACAAAAGGAGCGATCGCACTTAGCTCATGCTGGCGCCGGCATCGCGCGGGCGGAGCTTCTTGTCGACTTTGGTGAGGTCGCCGACGTTGTCCGAGATGACGCCCGAGACGCCATGCATTTTTTGAAACTGCACCTTGTCATGGCCCGTGTTGTGGTTGCCCCACGTCCAGAGGTGCAGCTGGTCGTTGCGGATGTGGCGGATCCACTTGGGTTTCGTAAACAGCGGCAGCGAGTTGGTCACAATCCCCTGGAGCTGCTCCATGCGGCTAAACGGCACCGCGGTCTCGAGCGAGACGGTTCGGACATCCGGCACTTGGCCGGTGATCTATCCGTGCACAAAAAACGTCAACACGATCATCGCGTCGAAAAGACTCTAAGGGACGTACGTCGGTGCCGCACGTGAGAAAGAAGACCGGGTACCGCGTCTGCTTGGCCCGCAGCATGACGCACACGTCCGGCTCAAAGCACGAAAAGACAATGTTGCGCCGG
>NW_012157482.1:0-2478 GCF_000151545.1 Saprolegnia parasitica CBS 223.65
GCGCCGTACATGGACGTGACGAAGCCGACCGTGAGCGCATCTACAGTGTCGCCAAGTGAGCATGCACCGTGTGCTACCAGTGGTCGTACCGCCGCCGAGCGACTTGATAAAGGTTGGCAGGGATGGCATGATGAGCGAGACGGCGAAGAGGTCCACGAATGAGATGACGTAGAGCGCGCGGACCGGGTCCAGACCCACGGGCAGCTTCGTCACGGTCATGGCGTCGACGTTGGCAGAATGACCGCCACGTGCCAAGAAATCGTTTTTGGCGGCGTAGCGTCATCTTATTGCGATTATCCGGAAGATCGGGTGCGGGTCACCGAGCCTCCGCACCCGGCCGCACCCACCTGTCACGTTCCGCCGCACTGTTCGCTCACGACTGGCGTTGATAGACGATAACTACGATGGTGGATTCTATTGTCTTGGAAGCGACGCGAGGTACCTTGAATACCTTGGCCGGTTGCGCTGTTGCCCGTGCAGAGAGTCGAGTCGAGCGTCACCGTGCAATCAGGGATCCATAACCCCTGCGGTGCGGGAAGAGACAGCTCGAGATGATTTGAAGTACACAGTGTACTGCGAGGATGCTGTCTCCTCGCTGCCTCGTTCTGGCGAGACGTGTGACGATGCGTGCGTCGCTGCACTCGCTCGAACTGGTGCTTTGGCCCCAGCGCGCGCATTGGCAGTATCTCGCGACTAGTGTGAGTACGACATAGGAGCGGTGGCAGAGCTCTCTCTGACTAAGAACATTGCCTCTCGTGATGGATTGCCAGTCTTCGGCACTTTGTGCGATCGCTTGAGTTCCTGCATCGCCAGGGTTCATGTTGACCACATGGTACGTTGCGCTGGCTCAACCGAACTCTCGAGGATTGTGGGCACTGGACATATTGTACACAACGCTGGCAATAGCAGCATCGTCGTCTGCAATCGTCCAAAAGTGGGTCCTGATAGTTGTTTTCAACCGCAGTTTCTACGACTAGCTATTGCTTTTGCTTTGATGTCGTCGATCGGAAGAGCGAGATCCAAAAAAGCCCACAGCTCATGGCCGCAAGCACCGTCGCGCCGTACGCTGGGCCGTCGACCGAGACGACGTACAAGAACCCCGAGAGCACTAAGAGGACACGACAGCATGAGCCCGTAGACGCGACCGAAAAGAACGCACTGGGCGCGACCGTTCGTGCCAACGCCTACACAGAAAGCGAATCAAAATACTGCACGAGCCCCGTGCAGTGCATGGTCTACCGTCAAGGAGGTTGAGAGCCCAAGAATGCCGCCGAGATGCTGAGGCTGGACGGCCGCGGTCTGCAGCGACACGGAGCAAGCACGGAGGATGCTGCACACATGATCGATCGCGTCAGTCCATGATGCAAGAGATACGGAATACGACCTAATGGCAACCACTTGGGGCGCCTGGAGCACGAGCACCATCCAAAGCGACGTCGCCATCGCCGTGCCAAGAAAAGACGCGACGTAAACAACGCTCGCAGCGAGAATGAGCACCGCCTCGGAGGACGCCCTAGGGATAGATGGCGTATAGTCCTTGAGACTTCAAGGTGTGTTCGCACAGAGCCACGATGGGGCCAACAAAGTAGCTGCTGCCGGCCGAGACGACGCCCATATAACTCAGAATGTAGCCGCGCTCGACGGACGACGACGCGTACTTTTCCTCGAGAAGCAGCATAAAGTGACTCCTACGCACGCGTCACGAATCATCATCAAGCATCCATATTGTCGTACCGAAACAAGATGGCGGCGGCCGCCATGAGAAGACGAACGAGGAGAATGCTGCGAGCGAGGGGCGACGCCTTCAAAATCGACATGTAGTCGCGCAGCTTGGCACGTACGGACGCGACCAAGGACGGCGGCGACGGCGACGCTGGCGGCGCAAGCAGCGATGCAGCGTCATGGAGTTCGAGGTCTTCGGCTGCATCGTCTTCGTCAAGCAAGATTGGGCGGTGCGCGGGCGGTGTCGGAAGGTACGACGGCAGCATCGTGTACACGAGCCCGTAGTTGAGGACGAAGACGATAGCCGTGAGGAACGCCGTGATGTTGAAGCCATGAGGACGACTGCTGAGGTATCCGCCGACAAGCGGCCCGAAGATAAAGCCAAAGCTCGAGTACGCATTGATTTTGCCCATGGCGTCGGCGCTAGTCGCGGCCACAGGGTCAGATAGTCGCAAGGTGTCGTGGTGTAGCTCGAATCGTACCGATGGGCAGGCGACGTTTGGTCCGCGACGATCAGCCGCACCGTGCTCAGCGAATGCTTGAAGATGCCGCACGGCACGCGCGAGACGAGCGCCATGGAGAGTGTCAGCGAGAGGCCAAGGAGGACGTAGCCGACTGCGGCGCCGGCGATGCCAACGAGGAGCACGAGACGACTACAGCAAAAGATATGTGATTAGCCATGACCGAGGGCAGAGGACGGTATGTACCGATCGTAGATATCGCTGAACACGCCAGCGAGCGGCGAGGTCACCATTT
>NW_012157483.1:0-2474 GCF_000151545.1 Saprolegnia parasitica CBS 223.65
TACACGAGGTCTGTGAGCTCATTGTCTTGGATGGCCCTACGCGTCACATTGAAAAAATCGTCGTTTGAGATGGTTGAATAGAAAACTAACAGTTCGCGCAGCGAGGACGGCAGTGCTTTGGGGATCGTCTGCAACTTATTGTCGAGCATAGTGCTACACAATTGGCAACGCGCATAAGTCAAACAGCTTGCGTATCCAGCACGAGCATACAGCGTCTCGAGACGCGGCGGCCAATTGAACAAACTTGGCATGATGCTGATACCACACGACACAAACTCTCTACGTAAGCAATGCATAAGACCACGTGCTGGTCAAAGGACGGAGGCTGTACAGCTCGGTGATGTTGTCAATAAGGTCGCTATAGACAACGCCTAGGCTAATCGCGGTGACGTTGTCAAAGCTCCTACGACAGCATCAATCAGTATTCGCAGGTCGTCACGAAACAACGCGGTTTGGTACAGCGTGAGGAGGGTCGAAGGCAGCTCCATGGCATTGGCATTCACATACGACGCATTGCCGATGTACCTAGTGGCCATCGTCCGATTAGCTGCGCGAAATTGCCATAAAGATCGCACAGCTCGTCGTGCGGATACGCCGTGAGGTTGCCGAGCGCAGAGTAACCGGAAAATTTTACTTGATCGCGGGAAATCTTGTGGCTGAGCAAACGGCGGCACGACGTGTCGACAGCGCAGACAGGCGCTGTCGACAAGCAGTAGGTTGTATCGGCCACGAGGATAGCGCCGTCGGTGGCGTAGCTTTCGTACGGACACTCTGCTGCCGTCACCACGAGTGGCAGCAGCAGCAGAAGCGACAAGAAGCGCCGTGGCATCATCCACGTGGCGACTTGTAAAATGAACATGGCGTGGATGCGACACAAAGCGAAAGGGCGGGGCGATGAATACTTGCACCCGCTTTTGGACTGTTTTGCGTGCGACATACTACATAGTGTACTGTAGCGAGAGCGCTGCTAGTTGACATCTACAGTTGCTTTCTCGGTCCGACTGGGACATCGTGTCGGCGCTTGGCATAGAGCGTTAAAATGTTTTTCGGTGACGCTATCAAGTAAGTGTATTGGATAGAATAAGGTATGTAATGAGTGCTATGCACAGTATTCACGCTTGTCTATTCCGGCGGCCGACGTCATGTGCGAAAGTGCATGGGACGGACAGGTTGATAGGAAAGTACCGTGCTGGATGTACTAGTACCGGTAGTACCTGATTTGACGCACAAGCGTCAGATCGTAACCATTTTCAGATATACCCCACATGCAGAGTATAGATAGCTGTAGAGGATTGCTTGTTCGTCGCTCCATACACTGTATTAGCTCACTTGTGTGATTCCACGAGCCTGTTGTCGGAAATTCTGCGACACGTACCGATATCTTTAGTAAAGTTGTACAAGTGTCAACCACGACCAGCGTCGAAGTGTCCACATGGGCATGTAGACAACGACGTCCTATCCCGTCGTGTATGCTCTGGACAACATCACTCGCGACCGCCACAGTCCGTCATCAGCTTCCACAGATCACCTCCCCTCACACCAACATTTCCTCTCCACATCCCACCAACATTTTGTGCCCGTGAACGCCACACCACCGCACATTCGGACTGTTTCGTCACGCCAGATGTTGTTGTCAATTGTGCCTTTGGAGATGCAGTGCGCCATATGACGTGATCACAATCCGTCTTATATCAGATCTTGACAGCTGCCTCCCAATAATAGAACGAAACAACTGCCAGCATTCAATTGCCAGCATTCTAGTACGTACGCGCCCTGTACAGCAGTGTACTACCCTAGAGCAAGTGTATTTAGCTGCCGCAACAGCGCACTACCGGTAGGCTGTCGTGCATGCTGTACATTGATGAACACAGTAAGAAAAATCCAAGTGATCGTGATATACATGTATGTCAATGCTTCAATGCATCCCGACACCCAAATCACACCGCATTCGTTTTTCCAAAATAAATAGAGTGGTTTCTGTCAAGTTCTAGATCGTCACACATGCCGCAGGACAACCGTCAGCTGCGCTGCGGTTGGTCGCAGTGTTGGGTCGGTCTGCAGACACTGCAGCGCGATCTCGCGCACCCACGACGGCACGCCCACGGCCGCAAACGTCGGCTGCAGCAATCCCTGCGTCACCTGCGTCATCACGTACTGCTGCGTCACGGGTCGGCCGTGCGTCGGGTGCAGCACGTCTGCGTACGGCACCTTGTGCGTCGAGAACTCCGAGAGGAGGACCCCAAACGAGTAAATGTCGGCCGCCACCGAGTAGTCCGTGCCGCAAATGACCTCGGGCGCCATCCACTGGTACGTCCCGACGCCGTTCGTGAGCTGCCTATCGTCGTCGTGGACGTGGACGCTGCGCGAGATGCCAAAGTCTGTGAGTTTTGTTCCCTTGGTCGAGTCCAAGAGCACGTTGCGGCTCTTCAAGTCGCGATGGACGATCGGCACGTCGCTCGTGTGGAGGTACGTGA
>NW_012157484.1:0-2470 GCF_000151545.1 Saprolegnia parasitica CBS 223.65
CGACGCTCTTCTGCTGCACTTGGCCGCGCGCCTGCATGCGAAGATATGCAAGGCCGCTCGGAAGCGCCCGTCATACGAGGTCGCCAAGATCACCGAGACGCTTGCCCATACGAGCTACATTGCCAGCGACGAGCTCGACACCGCGACGCAGCGCATTGTGTGCTTGCTACAGGCCGAGCCCGGCGTGACGCTAAACGCTGCCGGAAACCTCTTGCTTTTGGACACGGACAAGCTCCGACTCGTCGATGACAGCGACGCGCCATTGGCGTCGACTACAGATGGCAACGAGGTAGTGAACGCGCTCGTGCGGCGTCTGGCGTGTCAGATTCCTCTCCTTCCGCGTCCCCAGATCGCTATTGCCATGATGACCAAGAAAGCAGTTGCGAGCTGCACGGGCATCACGGCTGGCCAGGCCAAGCGGGGTATCGTTGAAGGCCTCATCCAGCTCGGATGCTTTCAGAAGGTTACCAACGCAGATGGCATCGGGTGCATCGCGATCGACGCGGCGTGTCTCCAGCGCCCCGTGACCGCGTTTCCCGACCTCAGTTTTCTGCAGCAGCTTCCGTCTGCACCAACCGCGGACCGCTGGCCGCCAACTCCTCGACGATCAACACACGAGCCGGCTCTTTGCACTGCGGCAAGCGCATCTCGCGGCGAAGGAGGCACGCTCTACGACGCGCTGATCGAGCATTTTGTTGTGCACGTGCACGGTGCCGTGTACGCGGAGATGAGCAAGAAGCAAAAACACTTCAAGGTCAAGAAGATCACTACGCTGCTCCGAAAGGCCGGCTACGTGAGCAATATTCCGCGCACGGCCCAGCAGGTTCTGCAATGCGTCCTGCGCGACCGCTGCCTCACCTGCGTCGACGGTACAGCCATCGTGGCCGTGCGTGCCAGCCCCTTTTCGTTGCCGGCCGCAATGCGCCACGGCGTGACGGCCCTCGTGCAGACGTGGGCGGCAAAGATTGCGATCGCTCCGCACGAAATGGCAAGCCTTCGAGCGCAGCTTCACAAGGCCGAGGCTATCGAAGGGTTGCCAGGCATGGCCGAGCAAGCACTCGACGCTTTGTGTGCTCTTCGGTGCATGACCACTGTCCGAAACCGCAAGTCCGCACTCTGCCTCGGCATCGACCCGTCGCTTGTCCATCAGTCGTTGGCTTTGTTCCCGGACGCGTCGTTTCTGCGTTCCACGGAGTCGGTCGCGGCGCTCTCCCCTACAGCGTCCTCTCCTTCGCTGCCGCTTTGTCACCCAACACCGTCACCCGTCCTGGTCTCTCCCGCTCCGCCCAGAGAAGGCGTGGATGAATACAGTACAAGCGCATGCCACTCGAGGTTCGAGAACACGCTCGGCGACGTGCTTCTCTACGCACTTGCCGATCACATTCGTCGTCTAGCGTACGATGCGATCCGCGGGGCAAAGGCCCGGTACAACTTTTCAGCCAAAGTACCGCTGCTCCTGCGTGCGACGCGCTACATACCGCCGGCCTCGTACACGGACACGCGCAAGGCGCTCCTCGATCTACTGCTGCGCGACGAGAACTTGGTGTTTGTCAAGCCCCTCTTTGTCGTCTCGCGGGATCAACGCTTGCTGCCGCTGCTGCCGCCGGCGCGCCATTGGACGTCTGAAGCAACGCCTGCTGCCATGCTTCATGGGCTGGTGACAGCGCTGGCGATTGCACCCATCGCCATGACAGGCATAGCGAGAGCTGCGACGTCGACGCTTGTGGTTCGTGGCGTCCACGACGTCGCGACGGTCGTGCCCAAGCTCATTGCGGACCTCATGCAGCTCGAATACGTCGTGGCCACACAAGACAAGGGCCGGGAAATCTACTTGACGATCGATATGGCGTGCCTTCATCGGCCAGCAGACGACTTTGCCATCGTGCCAGCACCCGAGTCGTGGCTCGTACACAGCGCGACCGCACCGACGCCGTATGTCACTGCAGCAACCTCCTCAGTGCCACCGACACCAGAGGCACATGACGCACCGATGTCCCCGTCGTCCAGCTTGTCGAGCAGTGCGCAAGAGAGCGTCGGGTCGCCTGCATCGTCGTCTCCGCTGTCTGCATCGTCAGCATCGTCGCCACCTCGGTCGGTGCCGTTGCCATTGGAGCCGCTGGACGGTGTGGGGTCCGTGGTCCAGACGCACCACGACTCGTTCTTGCCCGCGATTCTGGCGTGGGTTCGCGACGACAACCCGTTTTACGTCTCGTACGTTCGCGGGCAAGTCCGTTCCATCCTCTCGAAGGACGAGGATCTGGACGCTGCGGTTGAGGCCGTCGTGACGTCGTTGACGCAGCATCCAGAGCTTATCTACTACAACACTGATCGACCGTGCTTTGTCGGCAAAGGTTGTGCTCCACCAGATGACGTTGTCGTACAAGCGCCTCCGCCAGGGACCTCGGTCGACGACGACGACGACGCCGACGACGACGAAAGCTGCAGCGACATCTCGGCAGGTATGGTCTTT
>NW_012157485.1:0-2467 GCF_000151545.1 Saprolegnia parasitica CBS 223.65
GGGCATCATTGGCGTCGCCGAGGAAGACGAGAAACGCGGGCTCTTCATGAACGCCCACCTGAGCGACGTGCTCCTCCTCTTCCCTGCGTCCGGCGGCGCCGACGCGGCCATGAGCGTGCCTGCCCACCGGCTCTTGCTCTCGCTGCGCTCGGGCGCCTTTCGCGCCGCCTTCCTCGACAGCTCGACGAGCATCACCAACATCGCGACCGGCGCCAAGCGTCTTCGCCTACCACTCAAAATCGTAGTCCAAGACACCTCGTACGCCATCTTCAAGGAGCTCCTGCGCTATCTCTACACGGGCAAGATTCAGGCGACGCCTGCGTCGGAGAGCTTTTGGCTCGACTTACTCCAGGCCGCCGCTCGGTATAGCATGAAGCTCTGCAAATCAACTGCTTACGGTATCGATATGTAGGTACGACGTTCCACGCTTGTGCATCTTGTGCATTGAGGCCGAGTCGCCCAACCACAAGCTGCACCTGATGGAGATCCTCAACATGGTCGACTCGGACGTCTTTCATGCCATGGACAGCGCAAGCCCGGTACACTGCGCCATGCATCGCCTTGTCGACGAGTGCATGCGCACCATCATGACGATGCCAGACGGCGAGATGCAGCAGTACGCGCCACCTTCGTACCCCTCCATGCATCATCACCAGCTGCGTAGGCTGCTGCAGCTCGCGCAATGCTCCACCGAGCGTCTTCTCTCTATCTACCGGCAACGCACCAACGTGCCTCTCGTCCTTGCAGTTCAGCACCAAAACCTCCGCGTTGTCGATGCCCTCTTGGTCGATAGAGCTATTGCGCCCGCCATTTTTTCTCATGATTCTTGTAGTCGACCGAGACGGACATGGCAGCGCTGCTCGCTCAGGCGAACGACGCTGGCGTGCTTCCGCTGGTAGCCGCGCTCGAGACGCAGAACGAAGCCATCCTCCGGCGCGTGCTCGGGCTCCCGACGCTCGACCACATTCTCATGGAAAACAGCGTCCAGGGCTGGTTCCTCATGGCCTGCGCAAGCGGGAACCGCCTGCACTGCGAGCTGCTCGTGCGCGACCACGGCGCCGACGTCAACCTCATTTCGACGCTCGCCGACACGCACGCGTTTGGGCGCCAGCAGACACCGCTGCACATTGCGAGGTAGTAGTCTGCCATGTCGTAAATGCTGACCCTGTCCTACTAGTCATTTTGGGCACGTGGCCATTGTAACGTATTTATTGAGCTGCAACGCCGTGCCCAACTTTCAAGACTGCGACGGCAACACGCCGCTGCACGTTGCGAGCACTGTCGTACGTAGCATATCTGCAGTCTCGTACACACTGACGGTGGTGGAGGCGGTCGCCGAGGCGCTCGCCGACAAGTGCAACCCCAATATCCCCAACATGCGTGGCCAAGTGCCCATGCACGTCGCTGCGAGCCGGTACCTTTCGTCTCCTACGGTGACACTGAGCCAATGATAGCGGCGACATTGGTATCGTGAGCCTTCTCTTCCAACAAGGCGCCGACCTCGATGTCCTCGACGACCAAGGCCAAGTACTGGAGCTGCGTGTGATGCTACGGCGCTCATGATGACGATGTATGCGTAGACGCCTTTTCATATGGCGGCCGCCCACGGTCATGCGCCCGTGGTTCTTATCCTGCTCAAGCTTACGGAAGATCGTGCGAGCGAGGTCAGTGCGACCCCGGACGACCCGGAATCGCCGGGGACGCCCCGTCCATCGTTCGACATCAACGCCGTCGACTACAAGAGTGCGTGGACGTCGCTTGAGGAGACTAAGCTGACTGTATCCAGACAACACGGCGCTCAATTTGGCAGCGATGGCGCCGAAAGACCGATGCGAGAAAATTCTTCAAGTACTGCTGGAGAACGGAAGCGATCCGAACGTGGCCAACTGGTTTGGTGCGAACCCACGTTATCGGCAACTTGTGCGATGCTTGACGTAGGCTATACGCCGCTGCATACATTTTGCGCGCATCACACGGGGCCTGTCTCTGTCATTGATATGTTTGTACGCCGTCCTTGTCGAGAATGGCGATGTCATGCGACGCGAGTAGCGGGAACACGGCGCCGACATTCAAGTGCAGAGTCTTGACGGCAGCACACCGTTGCACTTGGCCGTAGGGACAGCCAGTGAGGCGATCGCAGTCGCTCTTGTGCGGGCGGGGGCTCCCGTCTACGTCCAGGACCTCGTCGGTACGCACTGATGGTTTTTACGAGTGAGGCATGCAACAGAGTTCTTGCACTGTACTAGGCCGCAGCGTCGTCAACCTCGCGGAAAGCACGTCGCAAGGCGTCATGGTGGTCCCAATCCTCAAGAACGTCAACATGCCGCCGCCGTGGGTGGCCGATGACACGGTCGTCGAGTGCATGTCGTGTGGCCAATCGTTTGGCATGGCCATGCGCAAGCACCATTGCCGCCACTGCGGCCGCGTGATCTGCTACCAGTGTTCGTCCAACCGGATTCCGCTGCCC
>NW_012157486.1:0-2465 GCF_000151545.1 Saprolegnia parasitica CBS 223.65
AAAAGGCATCAGTGCAATCAAACAGAGCCGTGCCAAGAACCTTCCGCGCATTCTAGCAACTTTCCATAAGCTGCCGCCACCAAGCATCATCGCGACATCCAACAAGCGTCAATCAGAAATCTCAGCGCTGTCCCAAGACCGTGTGCAGTGATCCCACTTCCATTTGCATCCACCTTTCTCCTAATGTATAGAGCCCAATGGGCAACTCCTCGGACATCGCTGTATGCCAGTTCTGATCCTAGTCTTATAGTGGTGCGCTAGCTACCTTGGACATCTTGACGTACACTCAAGAAGCGATCTATGTTGCAGGCAAAGCTCTTTCCTTGGTTGAAGGCAAGGGCATTATTCCTTTGGTTGAAGGCGACGGTACTGTACATCCCACATTCAAGCTTTTGTATTTTAGCCAATCCGATTCCTTTCGCTTTCTTTTGAGCCAATCAAAGCGATTCCCTCGCAAGACAGTTCGTGGATACGAACAACGAGTCAAAGAGACAGCGCGTCGCTCATGCCAAGTGCCAAGTCGTCCGACGCGCCGCTTCCTGCTGCCCGCGCCAGCGAGCCCGCCTCTGGTACCGTAGAGACGTGCAGGAGTCGCTCCACAGCTGCCCTCCGCGATGCCAGCAACGCCCGGCGTCCGCACACACCGGCGCCGCCACGGTCGCGCCGCCGACTCTGCAGCGATAGCATGCGGCTGCAGGTCGACCGCCTCGCGATCGTCCAAGCGGGCGACGTTCGCTTTGCCGTCTGTGTCCCGTGCAAGCTCGTCTTGAGCGTCGGGATTGCGCGTATTATCGAGCACGTCTACGGCGCATGCAGTCAGCCATTTCCATTGACGCTGCCACATGCGCAGGTGACGCAGGCCCTCGTTGCTGCCAACCTCTCGTGTCCGACCGCGATTGCAGCGTCGCCGTACCGAACGCCGATGGCAGGCCCCGTGCCGGCGCTACCTCTGTACCCATCGACCCGCGGCTTCCATTGTCGGCGTGCCGATTGCGTCTACTTCGCGCATGACGAAGCAACGATGCGCCGACACGTCAAGAGTCATGGCACCAAGCCCGCCCTCGGCACGACATTTGCGCGCTGCAAGGTCCAGCAGATCGCCAAAGGCAAGTACATTTCGGTGACCCTTGCGCAACGCGGTGACATCCCGCTCTGTACGCCATTGCGGATGACGCGACTGGTGTCAACAGCATGCGACCCGCCAGTGTCGACAAGGAATGCGACATGTGGCCAACAAGTCCCTTTAAAAGCAACGTTGACCGAGCCCACTGCATGGACGAACGACGATGCGACGCTACCCACGGTTGCTGTGGCGCGCGCCGAGCCCGTGCAAGAGTCCACGCCAACGGTGGCCACGACGGTGGCAGGTCGGGAGCCCGAGACAGAAGAAGCGAGTGCGCCAGGGCCACGAAGAGGGACATGGACCCAACGGCAGGTCTGCTGGCCATACCGGTTCACGAAACGTTCGACACCAGCCGTCATCGATCTCACGATGAGCCCGCCTGTGGTCGTGGACCTCACGCTGAGTGATGACGAGTCCGAGTCGGACTGGGATCTGCCGCTGAGCCCGCGCTCGTATGCCGACCTGTGTCGGCGGGCGAGGAACGCCACCGACACGTTTAACGTCTAACTAGTTGACGCGTCGATACCGTCAATCAACTGGTGCAAGTACTACGCAATAGCTGTCACCCTGTCTTTCAGCACAATGCTACTCTGGATAGATATCATCACCAAATGTACAGCTTTCCTTGACATATCAGACATAAGTGCATCGAGGAAGGCATTGCACTGGAGTGCTCTTGCAACGCCATGATGCGGGGTCAACGAAAGGCGAGTGAGGTGACTTGACAAGTTCAGTTTTAATTGTTAATTTGATTATGCGACGACTCTAAACAGGGGAAAGGGGTACGAAAATGCAGCGGCTTAGTACTCGAAGAGCGCACGAGCGACCGAGTAGTGTGTCGTGTTGGTGAAGACGACCTTTTGGTACTTGGCCGGGCAGAGCGGGAAGAGGATCGTCGGGTCCGGGTGCGTCGGCGCGAAGAGCTCCTTGCCCGTGTTGATCGAGACGTACACGGCGAGGAAGCTCGAGATGACAATGCAGAGGATGCCAAAGGCCTTCTCGGGCGCCGAGACCGTGGGCCAAAACGTCTTGAGGTAAAAGACGATGGGCAGAATCATGCACACCATGCACGACGTCGACGCGCCGACAAAGTCCATGAGCGCGTTCAAATGGTCCTTCCAGATGACCGCGACCACCGAGCAGATGGCGACCATCGAGATGCGCATAATGGCCGCCTTCATGTACGCACCCGGCGCCTTGTAGGCCTCGGCAGGGTCAATGTGCTCAAGCGGCTTTTCCTCGGGCTTGAACGACTCGAGCGCCGGCGTCTCAATGTCGAGCACGTGCTCTTCAATGTAGTAGACATGCATACCAAAGAGGACGCGCTCGAGGATCTGGAAGA
>NW_012157487.1:0-2462 GCF_000151545.1 Saprolegnia parasitica CBS 223.65
AGACTGGTCGCGTGATGATGACCAGAGAAGAATTCATGTGCATCCAAGGTGCTACTGTGACGACTGACGGTGGCTGCTTGGCGTGGTCATCCTCGGACGTTCTGGGTCCAAATGCTTGCTTCTCGTGCGACACCAAGGATGGCAAGAAGGCGCGAGAATGGACAGTCGCGGTCATGTTGCTTGTTTACCCGACCACGGCGCCGCCGTGTAGCATGCATGGCCTATCGATGCGGTGCTCAGTCACTCGGCGCTGGTGTGGGCGGGGACGCGCCGGCGTCGAGGTCGTCGAGTGCCATCTTGACGCGCTGTACAAACGCATGCATCTTGGCCGCGGACGTCTCGCGCGGCGTGCGCACCGAGACGTCGACTTCGAGCGAGATGAATTGGATCGCAACGTCACAAAAGTAGAAAGCGTCGGGGGCGGACGGCTACGTAACATCAGTCCCCGTGCAGGCAACGGAAGCGTACCTCGGCCGTGTAGAATAAATATTTGTCTGTGAGCTGGACCGAACCGCTGGCCATGCACACGAGCCCCATGTCGTAGAAGCGCGTCATGACGGCGTTGGCGTCTGGCCGCAGCGAAATCGCCCGCTGCCATTTCGCTCTAAATGGATGTCATCAAGCATAACGGGTACGAAAAGTACCGTACCGCTCCATGTACTCGCCCCATAGCGACTCGAACCGCTTGGGATGGATGCGGATGGAAGGGTCAAGCTCAAGGGGCTCGGGCACTACAGCACTGATGGTTGGGGCCGTACGCTTCGTGGGCGTCGTTTCCGGAAACAACGGCGCTCGGTGGGCCGGTGACACGACGCGCGCTGGCTGCTGCCCCCATACGTGCTGCGGGTCGGTCTCCTGGGCAAGGACAGGCGGCGGCTTGGGCGCAGCAGTTGGCGAGAGCAGCCCGTCGTCTTCTTCAAAGTGGTCATCAAACTCATCGAGGGCCGAGTCTTGAATGTTGTCGTTCGGGTACTTCGCCTTTTGCTTCTTGCGGCCCACAAGCTGCGTCCAGGCCATCGACCGGTTGCGGAGACGCGCGTAGGCAAAGTACGACGTGTAGACGACCACGCCAAGCACGAGGCACGCCGAGATGGCTACTCGCATCATGTGATCCTGACAGATTCGCTCATGTCGTACCTTTAAAGGTCGCCGACGGAAATGCGCTGTTGGCAACGACACCTTGGCTGTGGAGACGGTTCCGCACGCGCGCAAACTCGTCTTCGTCCGCGGCATTTGGCTGCGCATCGAGGGCCACGAGCGCGCCCTTGTCGTGCTTCGCGTCGGGTGCGCTTGTCGGCGGCAACGTTGCTTCTTTCGTCGTCTCGGGCGCATCCAACGTAGCCGTGACTGTAGTTTCGACCGGCGAGCCAGAGCTCTGAACCAAGTGCAATGAAAGATGCAGGTCGGATGCCACGAGATTCGGGTTGACACCGGCGTTGGGGATCAGGGGGCCTCGGAACGTGAGCGACGCCTTGTGCTTGGGCTGGAGCACGATCGGCTCGGGCAGCGCGATCGCAGTGTCGCGCCAGTCGCGCATGTCATAGCAGACAATCGCGTACACCGTCGCGGGCGTGCCACCAGAGTTGTGCGCGATCAGAGTCGACTCGAAGGACGGAACGCCGTTGGACGCTGGCGAAACGAGAGCAACCACCGATCGTACCGGTGTCAAGTCGATGGAAGCAGGCGCGATTTTCGCGGATCGATGGTATACGCGCAAACGACCGATGGCCTCGTCCTGATCAGCGCTGAGCGGCAGCGCGATGACGGTGTAGAGAACCGGGATGTGCTTTTGGACGGACACGAGCCACTGCTCGCTAGAGGTCGTGGCCGGTGCGCAGACCGAGAAGACTACAAACGGCTTGGTATTGTCGCGGGGTGACGGGGCGAGATCGCGGAACTGGACCTCGTATTGGGATGGCAAGCTCGCGCTCCATTGACTCACAAAATAGTTGCCGAAGGCAGGGATGTCGGCAAAGGCTTTTGCAAAGTTGAGGTCAAACGTGAAGCCGCCGTCGACGCACCACTGTGTCGTCGTCTTCTTTGCGGTTGTAGCGAGATTGGCAGCCTTGATGGTCGTGGCCATGATCGTTGCCGGCGCGATCGTCGTCGCCTTGCTCGTCGTGGCGTTGGTCATTGCAGACGCGGTCGCATTCCGCTCGGCGAGCAGTGCACGTACATCGGGCGGATGTTGCAGCGCCACGTCTGGAGAAGCGCAGTCGGCCGCGTACAGCGCGGTCAGGAGCAGCACGACGGTCGCCCAGCGTCGCATCCCGCTGGTCCCGTTAACCCGACAAAGTGAGATCTAGGATCGAATAGAAAGCTTAAGTCACTCGAACTTTCGACAAATGGACCATATGATTGGCGTATAATTCGATCGATTTAGCCCAATCGAAATACATAATTTTCTACCCAATCAAACGCGCCACTCGCCCTTGCAACAACAGCGATTGGTCCATATGTCG
>NW_012157488.1:0-2459 GCF_000151545.1 Saprolegnia parasitica CBS 223.65
CGCCGCACGCACGAGTGGTGGGTGTGCTACTTTACGGTGGTTGCGATTGTCGAGGCACTCTACGGCAGTCGCTCGAGGCCATCTTTTGGTGGGTGCCCTTCTTTTACCATACCAAGCTGATCCTTATGCTCTGGCTTCAATTCCCGTACTTTCACGGCGCCCAAGTTGTCTTTGACGCGGTGTTTCACAGCGTCTTTGTCTTGCGCCCGCGACGCCCTCGTCTTGCGACAGCCACCGCGGTCGACGCCGCCGCGCTCTCGGAGACTGCCACGTAATCGAGTTGTAACTACACTCTATTGTACTCTATCTCATCTGTCGTTTGCATCGTTTACAGAAGTATGTATCTTGGCTGTCTCTGGGTGCATGCAAGAGAACGTTTGATCCAGTGATCAAGTTCCAGTGCGTCGCTCACCAGCTACTCATTACTAGACGGGCTTGCTCGTACGTTTTCACTTCGCTAGATTGACATGGCCTAAGACGTTTTCGTTGACTGACGTGGCGACTATTGTGACGAGAGTGAAGTTGTTGGTTGGAAAAAGCATCGTGTCTCGGTGCACCACACTTCACATAGAAAGGTTTGCGCGTGGTGACTCTCTTGTGCACATCATCGAGGACACATCCCCGCTTCAGCCCATGCTTTTAGCATGGAGCTTGCTTCGAGTACCAGCACCGCTGCGAAATGACCGGGTGGCCGCCATCGGCAATTTGGAATCGGGCTTCTATTTTATTATCCGGAAATGTGTACGGATAACAGCACGAAAGTGACGGGCAACGGCCCATCCATCATTCTGGTGGCATTGATAGAGCAAAGCATCCGAGCAGACAACAACCGATTGCCCATTGACGAGGATGACCTCACCCGTGCTTCGGTCGCCCGACCTCATCGCGGCCGTCGTGTCGTACCAAGATGGTCTACCCCAAGACTTGGCGATCGTCCAGCGCCTTGCCGACGCCGTCGAGCTCACGCCGTGCTCGAATTTCATCAACGAAGATCAAACGGGATACCTGGCTCACGTTCCGGCCCGGTTTGCATCCTTGCCGTACCTCCAGCGCTACCCACACCCGACGACCAAGCTACCTCATCACGCGCTCTTTGTCTCGCCGTATTACTACGACCGAGCCCTCGCTCTCCATCTAACGATTGTCGAAGGTGACGTGGCGCTCGTTCAGCGTTGGTTGCGATGGAATGCCTCGTTATGTACATCGACGACGCTCGAGCTCGCTGCTGCTGCGTCCCAAGGTCCGATTCTGCGTCTCTTTTCGAGCGGTTTCCTGCGCTGGCCACGCCCAAGATGATGGACCTTGTCGCCATGTCGGGCGACCTCCCGCTGCTCGTGTGGCTCCATGAGGCGGGCGTGGCCTGTACCACCGACGCAATGGACGGTGCAGCCATGAACGGTCACTATGACATCGTCCGTTTTCTGCACTCGATGCGGACCGAGGGCGGCACGATCACGGCGGCAACGGCAGCAACCGTCCACGGTCACGCGTCGATCGTTCGCTTTCTTCTCGAGCAGCGTACCGAAGGCATTGACCCGTCGCTCAATTTTAAAGTGCCGCATGGCGAGCACAAGACGCACAGTGTACGCGGCGAGACGCACATGGAGGCCGTCGATCTCGTCGCCGCCACCGTCGAGTTGACAGACCACGCTTTCAATATGATCGTGGACAAGGGTGGTCTCGCAGTCCTTCAACATGTCTACGCGCGTGGGTACCTGAAACAAATGACCAAGCCATTGCTGGAGCTAGCAGTCGCCAAGCAAGACCACAAAATGCTGCGCTATATCCTCGCTTACGTCGACCAAGAGAACCCACGACCACCCAGCGACGACGAGTGGCTGCCAACGGACGTGCTAGATAAGACCTCCTCATTCAGTCGAATGGTTAACGACCCCAGTCCATTCGACCGGTGGGAGGGCTGCAACGTGATGGAGCTCGCAGCCTTCAACGGCGACATGACGTCTCTCAAGCTCTTGCACGCGAGCCGCCTACGCGTCGGTTCGGAGCGAGCCATGGTCTGCGCAGCCTACCGCGGCCACCTGAACGTGCTCGACTGGCTGCACAAGAACCGACGCGATGGCTGCGGCGAAGATGCGCTGGCCCTCGCCACCGCCGCCGGTCACTTTGACGCTGTGCGCTGGCTCCACGAGGCCTACGGGCTGTGGCGGACCCACGCTGCCTTGGCGACGGCAGCCTACATTGGCCACATGGCGATGGTGACGTACCTCTTGGACGTGCCGACGGGCGGCGTCGACTCTTACACTGACCCAGCCGACGAGATCTCTAGCGTGGCGACTTGCCCGCTACAATGAAATGGGTCCCTGGGCAACTCGGGTGTCGACTACGTCAGAGGGTCGCCGACGTACTGGGCGGCGAGCCAAGGCCACCTCGACATCCCTGGAGCTGCTCGTCGCTCGTGGCTACGACGTGCCGCCGAATGCCATTGACAAAGCCGTAGG
>NW_012157489.1:0-2458 GCF_000151545.1 Saprolegnia parasitica CBS 223.65
GTGCCGAGCGTGCGGCCGTTGTTAACGGTGTCAGTGTTGTCACCGCCTTCGAAGCGATGGTAGGTGGGTGTGGGCGGCGGCTGTATAACCTTACGGCGCTTCAAAATGACAAAGACGACGATGGCGCCGAGAACGACGAGACCGCCGACGACGACACCGATGATGAGGCCCGTGTCTACTGAAAGCGTAAAAAGGTGATGTTGCATGGGTTCGGGCTTACTCGATACCGTGACAACGGGAGGAATCGTTGTCGTTGGAGGAGTCGTTGTCGATGGAGCCACCGGCAGGACGCAGACGTCGACAACGTGCTTGCTTGTGAACTTCCAGAGCCGCTGGATCGTGCCGTTGACGGCCGAGCAGGCGGTGGCATCCGTCGAGATGTGTTTGTTGACCGCAAAACCTCGGTAGACGGCGTCCTTGTCGGCGTCGCCGGCGTTGGGGAGCGCGTCGAGCGCCGCAAACGTACTTGCGTCGATCGTAATGTTGGTCAAGAGAGGGCATTTTCTCATGTCACTACACAAGACACTATTGTCCACCTTCATTTCTTGCAACCTTCACGTACAAATAGATGAGCTTGGTGGAGAGCTGGACACGCGCGATCGACGCCAGCTGCGCATTGCTCGAGAGACGCCTAGCATCGATCGTCAACAGACCGTCGGCAAGGATGCATGGTGCAACAGAAAGGTAAGCGCTCTCCAGTCGCGGTCGGTGATGGACGGAAGCTTGTTCGAGTCGAGGTTGCTACAGCAGATGAGCTCCCAGTCCTGTCGTCTCGTCGTACAGGAACGTCAGATTGGGCGGGAGGTAGTTGAGGTCCGTGAGCTGGTTGGCTTGAAAGGCTCTAACGCGATGCTCACTGCCTCGGGTACAGCTTGTCGTCGCACGTACAAGGACTGGACCGTCGACGGCAAGCCTTGGGGGATGTTGACCAAGTCGGTACCTTTGAACACGCTATAGCAGAGTCAGCACACGAGGACTTGGATGGCACCCACACAAATCGAAGCGATGGCGGCCAATTGATGCCGTTGCTAATCTTGATGGTCGACAAGTAGAACGTTCTACAGCGATGCGATGGCACGGTAGTTGTTGTGGCGGTACGTACAGGCCCTGGAGCGAGCTCCACTGCGTCGTTGCGATCGCTCCGAGGTCGATTCTCGCCGTGATGTTGGTGAGCGTCCTACCAAGGCGCACCGTGTGAGGCACCGGGTTGCAACTGCGGCCAACAAGTTGGTCAGTGTCGATGGCAGATTCATCTTGGCGAGCGTGAGATACGACGCGTTGCTGACCGTTCTGCATAGCGCGTTAGCTTGCATACAGAACGGTGACGTCATTGTACAGGTTGGGTTGGGTGTAGCCGCTGAGGTCGCCAATCGCGTCCAAATACGCGAAGCTGTTCGACTTGGTCGAGAATGAGCTGTAGACGGTGCAGTTGGGTCGGAGAGCGCAGACAGGCTGCGTGCTGATGCACGAGCTGTCGGCCGCCAAAATGAACGCATTTGCCGGCAAGTTCAAGTCTGCGTACGCGCAGCCACCGAGCGCTCGCTCGACGACCGCAAGGAGGATCAGCACCAGCGACGTCCAGCGCATGGGCAAATTCAAAATGCGGCGTTGCGACGTGGACGAAGTCACAACCCAATTCAACGCCCTGGGAGGTCGCTGGGAACTCCGAAAAGGGCACTACCACTGTACGGACGCCGGGCAACCACGAGGTCGCGGGTGCACACAAAGCATCCTTGCACTCGACCATTTGGCAATCAAGTTTTGTTGCGCTGAAAGGTCTTGTCTGCGTCGCTTCGGCATTGAAATCCGCCGCTCGACGCACCTGCAGCCGATGCCCCTTCGTACATACATGGGTTCCTGGCATGCCATCGACGGACGCTGGACTCTGCACAGGATTGCTTGAAGCTACCAGCAGCTGGAAATAATCTTGTGTTAAGAGCTGGAGCGCGTTCATCGCAATACAAAAAACAAGATACCGCAACTCTGGCCAAGAGCTCATTGGGGTATCGCTGCGATGTGCAGAATACAATTACACGACCGCGCTATCAGATCTCCTCGTTGTGCCTTGCGTGTCTGCAGACACGCAAGGCACAAAGAGCAGAGCTCGTTATCCTGGTAGGAACGTTTACGTGGTGTACCAGCATCCCAGGCGTAAAGCGTCCAGCTGTTAAGCGGCACAGCTAAGCGGCACCACATGCACGCGCCGGTCGATCATCAACCCGGATGTTGACATCGTTGTTGTTGTTGTTGAAGTGAGTCGATTTAGATACCAAGATATCGGGCTAATATATAAATGAACGTGTTTCGCGTTATCTTCGTTGTTACACAGAGTTCGCATACGTAGAGACTAGCAATCTCCTTCTTCTTCATTCGCTCGCCGGGCCGTCGCTGCGCAGGCGGCGGCGCGGGGGTGCATCTTGTTCTTCTGTAGTCGCGCGGGGACGCTTGTGGCCGCGGG
>NW_012157490.1:0-2455 GCF_000151545.1 Saprolegnia parasitica CBS 223.65
TCAGTGCGTTCCCATTGACGTCCGAGGGCTGGCGTCACGCGCGGCTAAGTGCGATCGACCGCGGCTCGGACGCCTCGGCGCTCATGGCGCACCAGTTGACCAAGCTCGAGTCCGAGTGGATTCGACACTCGCTCCACACCCAGGAAGACAAGCGCAAGGCGTGGATCCAAGGCAGTTCACATGTTGACGGAGGCCTCGTCATGCATTTCGTCAACTCGCATGCGTGGGCGATCGACTACGAGCGCCTCGCCGACATTTACTGGGACTACATCGTGGCCAAGATCCCGGCGGATTTTTCAACCCCCGTGCACCTCGAGGTCCGTTTTCTTTGGATAGCGGTCGCAGTCAGAGACCATTGTGCTAGGTCCTCGAGCAGTGGGCGCCCACCTTGGTGTACACACGGTATCGAACCCATGGCCAATTGTTTTGGTACCTGAGGGGGACGAACTAGATACCACGCACAAGATGCGGCCAAGCAATTTCCTGTTTTTGAAGGACGGACGGTCACCCAGCGCTTTGACCAAGAGCATCGTATTGTGTTTGTGTGGCGCTCGATCCTGGACGACGACGGTTTACCGTTTGATCCGAACCATGCGCGGGACAACCAATGCGGCTGGTACAGGCTTCGATCCTGCATCGCCTTGATACAATACGAGTCGGTTGATACTATTAGGGCGGTGATAGAGCCCGAGAGCCCGACACGCGCTCGGTTCTCGATTTACTTTACGCTGACGCCGCCCATCATCCCGCCAGCGCACCTCGGCTGGCCCGCATTTCCAGTCGGCGCGTTCACCGACACGGTCACGACGATCTTTATGGCCAACAGCGCCAAGTTTCTTGTCGCGTTGGAGGCGCAAGTTGCGATGCGAACCCGCGTCGTTGACAACTAATATTCTCGATAAAACAGTCGAGTGAGCTGTAGACCGAGTGGAATTCTCCAGTCGTATGTGGTCGATACCACAATGTTGATTTACCAATGCGAGCATGCACCATCGTACCGGCTTGGGGACGACTGTGACGACGGCGTGTCAACGACGGGCCGCAGCGGTTGCGTGTCGGTCGCCTGGAGCCTTGACGGGGTGCGTCTTGGTGGAGCGCTTGTCGCAGTAAAGGCGAAACACAATCGCAGATACGTCAACTGTATAATGGCCGCTGACATCCTCCGCGTCGTCCACCTCGAGCACATCATCTCCATCTAGAGCACGATCGTGCGCGGCCGAAAGACCGACTGCACAAGCATGACGCTGCCGCCTAACCATGACAATGCAATTGATGTGGCATCCGTTGGTATGGACGACTTCGTTGCTTTGATAGAGGCCCGCGACTGCGCGCCGTGGGTCCCCATAGGTTCACTGATGAAGCCGTCTCGCTGGCTCACGCCGTTGCGGGCACTCGCGGTTGCGGGTGTCAGCTTGTCCTGTCGGTTGACCAGTCGCTTCATAAAGGCGTCGTTATCTTCTTGCAGATACGAAGGTTCGTCCGTGTTGCTGCCGCCCGCGTGGTGCCACACGCAGAGCGCGCGTCCCAGCGATCGAGCGGCTCGGTTTTTCGAACCGTTCGAAAAAAAGCCTCTGTAAATGCATACCTAAAACTTGTCTATACCTTTTCATTTGTATGTGACAAACCTCTATCAACGCATAGATACCGCAACTACAGGTGCAAAATGACAGTTGCGGCTCCAACGGCGGGAATGATCTGGTGTGCCAAACACGACCCATGTCCATGTCAGCTGCGTCTCTCGCGGGTGCCGTCGGATGGTCCGGCTAGGGAAACTCGCTCCAAATCTCTGGTTTTGGACCCTGCCCCCTGTCTGCACTGCCAGAGCCCTCCATGCAATGCAATGCATGGATCGAGTGCTCGCATGTAGTACAGTACTAGTATGGGATTCCTCATCGACTCAAGCAGCTGCCGTCGGTGATGCTGCTGACGCGAGGCCGCGCTGAATCGTCAAGTCCACTGCGTCGCAGCTGGCGTGGACTTGGCGCAGGAGCAACTCGGTGAGCATGCCAGGTGCGCGCACGACCGACGACGTACTATCTTGTGCCTTGGGGACGAGCGGTGGCTTGGTCGTCGAATACGACAAGAGCCGTGCATGGTTTGCGTCAGTCTGCTGGACGACAACCCTAATCCCTTTCAGACAACCTAGTAGAGACAACAAGTAGTACCATCCACACTCGTCGCCCTTGAGGTGGTGCGTCGGCATAGGAAAAAGCGCATCGTCCAGAATCGAGCGCCACACAATGACCACGCGCGTCGCCTCGTCATACCGCCGGCACGCAATGCGACTCTCCACGGGCGGCAGCCGAGGATACGGTGCCGGCGGCGTACACGAGCCGATATACTGCGCATAGACCATCTTGTCGGAGAAGATTTCGACCGCCTACAACATGACAACGTGGGCATTTTAAAAAATGATACAGTTTCCAGTCGCTAGTACCGTTTTCTGAAGCGCCAT
>NW_012157491.1:0-2454 GCF_000151545.1 Saprolegnia parasitica CBS 223.65
CCATCGTGATGGCCCTTCGCGCAGTGCGACACCCGCGCGGCCCCGTGTTTTTTCAAGGCACACTTCCACCAAGCAGACTCCAACCGAGAAGAAGGGTGCGTGTGTGCTGGCCGTGGCCAATCTGCCAGAGCCAAAATGGTGCTGTCTGACCTAAGTGGATATATAAAATAGAGTTGGTGTGAACGTGGTTTAGTGCATTGTATATATGGGTGTAGACCACGAGGCACATAAAAGATGTACAAATTTCGTATGTATGACTCCCGTGAAACACTACCACAGATAGTGCATTTTTGTGTAGCCCCCCAAGCGAGCCTACCAAGAGCAGTCGAACCGAGCCGAGGGGTCACATCATGGGACCTCCTACCTCGTTTTGACGGAGCGTCAAGTGACAGCGGCGTCCGACGGGCGGGGCTACGGCCGATAGCTCTGCGCTCGATGTTGAACTTGTCCTGTTATTGGCTTGGTTTAGGGATGGATGGCATCAACGCTATCGTCGCTGGCGATGAGCCCAATTTATTAAAACGGGTCGTTCCTGTCAACATTTCCCAGGCGAACGGTTAGGTGTGCCACAGGTAGAGCCGGGCGTTGATACCCACGGCTAACCGTAGTGTGGCAACCGTGACCACGAAAAAGGCTGTCATGGTTTTGTTTAGAAACGAGCATGACGACGACGCAGTAGCATTTCTTAGAGCATCTTCGCAGCGAAATGCTAAAGCTAACCGTTTGAAGAGCTGGAGAAGTGCCCTACCGAGGCCAGCTAAGTTTTTTTTTAGCTTTTCCCCCCGGGTCCTGAGCCAGCCCGGGTAGAATTCGCTCTGGAGGAGCGCCATGTACTAGCAAACCATAGAGCCAATCACACAGTCTGAATACAATCATTTCCCAAATCAAAACAAGATCCACGATCGCACCAGGAAAGCACAGCCATGTCTATGGATTGGTGCTTAAAGCTCGTTGTCCGAGTCTTCCAGTTGCACCAGATCGTCGCAGCCGCCGCGGATGAGCAATAGCTTCAGAGCATGCGCGCCAAGCACGTCCATCGTTGGCGATGCTGCTGCCTTTAACTTTAGCTCGCAATGCGCAACCTTTCACATTGCCAGCTAGTACCTATTTGAACGGAAATGACCGGGAAACCCGCGTGTTTCGGCCGCTTGGCTTAGCTTTAGCTGCGCCGCGGTGAAGATGCTCCTAGCCAACACCTCACGAGTGTGTTTCTCCATGCGATGAGTACGGCGTATAAGCAACGCGCCGACTGACTGGTCGCGGTGCGCGGCTTCGGTGTGGTCAAAGCGGGGTTGAGTAACCTCGCTTTGATAGGTCAATCGCTGCCAGCTGGTGGCGGATCGTCCGGATACAACGCGACGTCAAAGTGCAATCTCAGCATGACCAAGCGGACGCGCGTCACGGCGCCGGACCTCGCGCCCGAGCTCCTCGAAGCGATCGTCGCGTTCGTACCGCGGCAGCACGACGTGCACGTGCTTCTTGCGTCGCTACCCGCCGCGCAGCTATCGACGCCGCTGCTGGGCTTGCGTAGGCTCTTTGTAGCATTGTACCGTGGCCGCCTCGGCGTCGACGGCGTCACGCTCTGGCCACGACTCTGCCTTCCGCACGCCCTGCCCGACGACGCGGCCTTGCTCGCGCACCTGAGCGCCGCCTTGTCGCTCTACCCCAGCACCGTCGCGCTCTCGTGGAGCAGTGCCCGAGTCGTCGTGCCCGCCTCGACCTCGATCGCACTGACGCTACCGAGCCCGGTGCCATTTGCTTCGTGGCCGAGCGAGCGACTAACAGCGCTCTCCGTCACACTCAGCCCGCGCGCGGCGTGGACGCGCGGCGCGCTCGTCGAGCTGTGCACTGGCCTGCGACACCTACCGATGCTGTCCCGCCTGTGTGTGCACTGGGCGCACGCCGCCGAGGACTTTGGCTGCCTACTGCAAGCCATTACGCTCTCGCACGTCGTCGATCTCGAGCTCCAGTTTGCGCGCGACGACCGCATGAGCTGGAACGCGGACGCGGTGTCGACGATCGCGTCCTGGCTGCAAGCCCGGCCCGTCACCACGCTCACGCTCGGCTTTCTCAAAGTCGACGAACCATCGGTCGCCGCCTTTTGCGCGGCCCTCCACGCCTGCCGCACGCTGCAGTCGCTGTCACTGGACCAAGGCGCGCTGGCCCACGCCTACTTTGTGGATGCTCACGTGCCGCCGACGCTGACGTCCCTTGCCGTGCACGGCTGTCGCTACACCGGCATGCGCAGCATCATGGCGTGTCTTCAGCACGCGCAGCTCGAGGTCCTCTGCCTCTCGTTCCGAATGCACGAGCCGCGCAAGGACGACGAGCTGCTCCGCTTCGTCACGGAGACCCTCCCGACGCTGACCCGGCTGCGGTCACTGGACTTGCCGCACTACAGCTTTTGCCCGGCCTCGGTCGCCGCGTATGCGTCGCTCGCGCCGCAGCTGCGGG
>NW_012157492.1:0-2453 GCF_000151545.1 Saprolegnia parasitica CBS 223.65
GCGCGCGCAGGCGCAGCTCAAGCAGGAGGCCCATGCGTCGCAGGCGATGGTCGACATTGACTTTAGCGCGGCCGACTGCTCGGCCAACTTGAAGGTCGGCAACGGCCTCCTCCTCGGCGTCAACTACCTCCAGAGCGTCACGAAGGAGTGGGCGATCGGCGGCGAAGGCTACTACTACGGCAAGCACCGCAAGACGATCGCGTCGTACGTGGCCAAGTACACGGACGCCAAGTGGACCGGCATTGCCTCGTACGGCTCGCAGGGCACGCTCCAGCTGCACTACCTCCGCAAGGTCTCGGACCGCGTCCGGCTCGCGACCGAGCTCGTGTACAACGCGCCGTCGGGCGAGGCTGCGAGCACGCTCGGTGTCGAGGTCGATTTGCGCCAGACGCGCTTCGTCTCGAGCATCGACCACACGTTCAAGCTTGCGACGTCGCTCGAGTGCAAGGTGCTGCCGCAGCTCCAGCTGCTTCTCTCGGCCGAGGGCACACCGGCCGCGGACGACCTGAAGTTTGGCTATGGCTTTCAATTTATGATGTAAATAGCAAGAACGATCAATAGAGAACGACGATGACTAGGTGGACCGTGGAAAGAAGCAAGCATGTATTACGATTTTGTTTTGTGCACAATATTGTCTTGCTCCGCGACCTACGCCTGCAACACGAGAGGAGGCACGGAATTCGTCGTGAGTGCCAGCGAGGAAATACATTCCTTGGGTGCGAGGTTGACGCTGTCGTGGTCGATCCTGCGAGGCGTCCCCTGTCAGGCACTGCTGTTGTCGTAGCAGGTTGGTTTTTGCTCAACGAAATAGAGCCAAAGCGACAGCCGGTGGTTCTACTGACTCTGCACATACCAATGGTACGGAAGCAATGAATCAAGGGCGACGGTTTCCAGCGGTCATAGAGGGGTCGGACTACAGTATGTTGTAGAGCCTGCAACGCAAGGCTGCGCTGGTGCTGGCTGCTGGTGGGCTGACTACCCAAGGTCGTCGCTTCTTTCCTCGTTGGCATTGATTGAAGCTCGGCTTGAAGTCCGTCGTCGTTAGCGGCAGAGCGCAGCCAGAGGTCGGACACGCTACGAGCCACACAGTCCAGTTGCCATGCGGTGCAGCGCCACGTGTATATCCCTTCTCAGCGCCTCTCTACCGTCCATGTGCCATCGACCATCATTCGTCATTCCCTTAAACAGTACATGCAGCGGTTACCGTCCCGACACACAGGTGGAGACGGTAAGTAAGCGATCGAGCAGCGCACCTCTCTGACCCTTTGTGGGCATCATACAATGGAAGGTCCCTCCTGCATCTCGTGGCCAAGAACTGAAGAGTGTACATGATTCCTCGAAAGTACTAGTACTGTCGTAGGTGTACTTGACTGTGGGAATCGGTGGCGATGGAAATTCTCAAACCGAGCAGGTGGAAGGTATTCGACCATACTGCAGCATTGCATTTTGCGATTCGCTATGGGCTGCTCGCAGTCGACGTCGGCTGTGAACACATCGTCGGCGCTGGTGCCGACGACAGCACCAATTGCGCCGCCCCAAAAGGTCTACCTCCTCTCGTCCTACTCGATCGACGACTCGGGTGTTGTGCTCTACCACATCACGTCAGACGACGTCGTGGCCACCAAGCGCTTCACCGACTTTAAACTGTTCCATCAAGAGATGAGCTTGCTCATTGAGGACTTGCCGCCGCTGCCCGAGGCCGGTCTTCGCACGTACCTGCGCCGACACGACGTGGCGATGATCGAGGCCCGGCGCGAACGCTTCCAGGAGTTTATCAACTACGTCGCCGCCTTTGACGATGAAATACTCAACGCAGCGCTCGAAGTGTTTTGCGCCCTTCGTGTCGACGTGAGCGACGACGCCGACACGTACGAATAGGCGATGTCGAGATGACTGGGTAGAAGTAGTGTAGCCTACTAGTACATCAACCTAATTTAGATTTTTTGAATTGTCGAAAGCGAGCTGCTCTTTATCATGTAGCTCATCGGTCGCGGGTTCTCCGGTACCGATGCCTTTCGAGCTACACCAAGCCACCAATACAATGCGGGCTGGTTTCCCTGCGGACAAGCTGCGAACAGGCATCCCCTCGCTCCGGCTCTGCTGGAACCGGGGATCGTTTTACTGTGATGATCTCGTACAGTCGAAATGATCTCGGTCCTTGCACCGACCAAGCAACTCGGCGCCGGGAAGGATTCCATCACGTCGCGTAGAGTTTCTTGGAGGACGGTGTTTCCCGAGCTGTCTCTGTACAGAGGCTATTACGAGATGCGGTTCTGCAACTTGCTCGGACGAATCACATCTTGTCGGTCGGTGGGTCCGTTCTCGTGGGTTGAAGTAGCTGCTCGCATTACATTGAGCTGCACCTGCCACTTCGGAAAAACAGGGTCTCACGGCGTCGCATGCTTCTCTGGATGACGAACCAGAACGTTTGCGGTCACCAGCGGTGGCTTCTG
>NW_012157493.1:0-2453 GCF_000151545.1 Saprolegnia parasitica CBS 223.65
CGCGCATGGAGGCCATCTTCCCCGTGCACTGGCAAATGAGTCGCCGCCTTTGCCTCTTCTTTGCGAACGCACGCGCGTGCACCTCTTGTCGCAGCTCGGCGCCGTCGGCTCGGACGAGCTCGATGTCACGTCGCTTCTCAAAGCGCTTCAAAAAGCACTGCTCTTTGAGCGCGAAGTCGTCCAGCGCTACGAGGTACAAGTCGATCCATCACTACTACGCGTCGCGTCATCCAATCCATTTGCGCAGGGCGAGGCTGACGAGAGCCGCCATGAGCTCAATGAGAAGGGCCAGCTCATCGACCCGGCGTCCGCCGAGGGCATCAAGCGCCGGCTGTTGCGGCAGAAGCGCGTCGCCGAGCAAAAGGCAATCCGTGCCGAGCTTCAAAAAAAGGCGACGAACGAAGAGCACATGGGCGTGGACCACGAGCAAGAGGAGACGATTCCGTCGCTCCAAGGCGTGCTCTCGCGCACCTTTGATCCGTACATGACGGCGTACGTTGCGCTCGAGCGGAAAAACATGGTATCCTTGATCGTCGTACATTATTGAAAGGTGGATCGAGTCGAGTAGGAAGCGATGCTCCACGAGGTCATGGGGTCGGAGCTCGTCGACCGCAACGGCGCATTGCCCGTCTTTTCGTCGTCGGTCAACATGTTTGCGTACATTCGCAACAGCGTCAAGCGCTGTACGGCGCTCACAAACGGCCAAACGTTCTTTGATTTGCATCTCGAGTTCAAGCACTGCGTCTCGCTGTACGCGCAGCGCCTGCTCGCCAAGTTGCCGGCGTTCGCAGTCAGCGACACGGCGTCGGCGACCGCGGCCCGGTGGCGTCTCGCCGAAAAGCAAGAGGAAGAGCTGTGCTTTGTCATCAACACGGCCGAGTACTGCGCGGAAACCGTACTAGCGTAGTATTCATTATGCGACATGTCTTGACCCGAAACAACGCGTAGCTCCCGTCGCTCGAAGACGTGATCCGCGCCAAGATTGACCCGGCGTACACGGACGCGATCGAGCTCGCCAAGGAGACGGACACGTGCCACGACGTGGCGACCGCGGCCATGAAGTGCATCGTTCTCGGCCTCGACAACCTCCTCGACGACGAGTGGAGCAACATGCAGCGCGTGAATTGGGGCTCGTTTGAAAACGTCGGCGACGAGAGCGCGTACGTCATGGCGATCGCGGATAAGCTCCGGCCGTTTGTCCCGACACTCCACAGCATGCTCTCGGGCTTGTATTTTACCAACTTTTGCGACAAGCTCGCGGCGGCGGTCGTGCCCAAGGTGCTTGGCAGCATCCTCAAGTGCAAGCGGGTGAGCGCTGTCGCGACGCAACAACTCTTGCTCGATGTGCATGCGCTCAAGATGCTTTTTTTGAACCTCCCGGCCATGGGCCGCGAAGGCGAAGTCGGCGGCGTTCCCGTGCCCGCGCGCTACGCCAAGTTTGTCAACGCGGAAATGGCGCACGTCGAGGCGGTGCTCAAGCTCATTGGGACGCCGACCGAGATGCTCGTCGAGAGCTTCAAGATCATGTGGCCCGATGGCAACGCGGCCGACTTTCAGGCCATCTTGAACATGAAGGGGCTCAAGAAGGCCGACCAATTGGTGCTCTTGGAGCAGCTCGGACTCCAGGCCGCGGTCCCCAAGCAACGCAGCATGGCAGGTGTCGAAGAGAAAGTGACCGACATGACGGAAAGCTTGAAGACCAACATGCAGAAGATGGCGAAAGCGACCAACCCTTTCAACTACATGGGCTCGGCCGCGACACAGTAGCAATCCCTCTAAACGTAGCTAAACGATGTTGTCCATCTTCATTGGATAGTCGTACAGTACAGTACATACAGTTCCTACTGGCAGGCCGTACCATGAGTCGATCTCGAGCTCGTACCCGTCTCCCGCATTGCCCTGTACGAATGAGACCCTCTATGTCAACCCGAGATGGGTCCTGCACTGCTTCTGTTTTGCTACTCGAGAGATAGCGGGGCGGTATCGAGGCTCCGTTGGATGGATCGGCTCGTACGCAGCCAGCATTTCGAGGATGTCGATATGGCTGCTGTCGTGCTCTGGGGTTGACGCTGTTTTGTCTATTTGATGTCGCCACCGATTCCATCACGTAGGGCGAGTTCAAGGCAATGTCTGCACAGCATACACAGCACAAGTCAAACCGATCGTGTTCCGTGGGATAGCCAATCACATCGCACGCTTTCCCGAAAGATCGCCAAATTCGTGCGTTGGTTGCGAATGCATTCAATAAACCTGGCATTTGCATACAAAACGCAAGACAAGATTAAAATTCAGAACAGGATTCTCAATTCTCGATTCTCAATTCCAGTTTTGGTGATTCGCATATCATTTCGCAACGAGCCCGCCTCTCACCATGCTCTGCCTCCTCGCCGTGACCCTCGTCTCCGCCGCCATCGGCGCCGCCGACGTCTACCTGACCCTGCGCGCGCAGCAAG
>NW_012157494.1:0-2452 GCF_000151545.1 Saprolegnia parasitica CBS 223.65
GCCAACAGCGATCAGTTCTTTGTCGCGCTCAAGGACGCATTTGATACGCTCCTCGCCGAAGGGCGAAGTGGCGCCCCCAAAATGATGTCCATCGGTCTCCACTGCCGCATTGTACGCGCACGCTGCTTGTCTCTGCGGTTCTCAGTAGGTATGTCTAGGTTGGCTTGCCGGCGCGCACGGCCGGGCTTCTGCGTTTCCTCGACTACATGGAGCAATTCCGAGACGAGATTTGGGTCTGCACGCGCGAAGCCATTGCGCTACACTGGCACGCCCACCACGCACCGCCCCGCAGTGCCAAGCTCTAAGCCACAAACATGCAAGAAGGATGCAAAGTCTTGTGAGGCGCATGTCTGTGCTATTGCGCTCTTCTCCCCGACCTCGTCCAGAAGCAAGGATTTTCTGGCGGCCGAAGACTGCAGATAATACCAAGCCAGCGCTCGTCCTCTAGGACAGCCGCTGCGAGCCGAGCCGAACAGGAGACTTGGTTCGGTCGATGTCGACGTCGCGTGGTAACAAGCGGGGCAACTGCAGCTCTCGGATGCCGGCATGACGGCACATACGACGCATTGTTGAGACCATCGATGTAGGCGTGTGCACCATGGTCTTCTTGGCGGTCTGCGCTTGCTCGGGAGATGCTCTGCGAGCTTCGACGTATGCACCATTTCCAGCACTAGTGGACTGAAAGTGATGCCGACGCATGGGGCCATGCAGGTTGGAGCGCTTGCGCGTCGAAAGCCAAGGTTTGCCACCGCACTACTAGTACATAAGTACCTACCCCCACTATCGATGACGCTGCATTGGTCTACCTGTAGAAGCATAGACCGTTGCGCACAGCAGCAACGCGCAGGTGTAGACGGCCCCAGCGGAAGCTATCCCCACTCGTCTCCCCACCTGCGCACCTGCGATTGCCAACGGATGAAAATACCACTTTGTACAGAAACCGAGTCCATCTGCAATGCAGGTGGCCTTTGTCGCCGACGGCAACCGTACCTTGCGTTGGACTCTGGCAGCCATTCTGCTCGGATCGAGGCTCTTCTCCAAGTATTAGTGACTCGCCCTGCTCGGTGCCTTGAACAAGAGGCTACCTACCACAAGGCA
This sequence comes from Saprolegnia parasitica CBS 223.65, assembly GCF_000151545.1. Taxonomy (NCBI): domain Eukaryota; phylum Oomycota; class Saprolegniomycetes; order Saprolegniales; family Saprolegniaceae; genus Saprolegnia; species Saprolegnia parasitica. Next base: position 1,099 of record NW_012157494.1, read on the forward strand.
TCGGCTTGTGCGGCGACGTCGCGCCATGGGTGATCTGCCTTTTCTCTGGCTGGCGGCAGGTTATGCGCGCTGGCAAATGTGCGAGGACATTGTCGTCGATGCCAAAGTAGACACGTGGAAAGCAGACTCGATCGTCTGTGCGCAGTGCCGAAGGACCCATGCGTACGCCGAATGGGTTCCGGTGGACGCGGTCAGTGCACCGAGCAGCGAATTACAGTCTCCTTTCACTGACCACCGAGGCTGCTTATCAGATGAGCAGCCTCGGTGGTCGTAGCCACTGCGATGCTTTCGACGCCGCACTGGATATGAATGGGCATGCTCCGCACGATACCTGCCATGACATGCTCCAGCCCATGGCTCCTGCCCGTGCGATGACATGCGAGCGACAGGCGGTGCGACAGCAATACACGGCGTCAACGACGAGACGACGCAAGCTACCGCATGAGCGTTCAGTGCACTTAGCGACGACGGCTGCGTGCGCATAGCGAGAGGCCTGCTTCCAACAGCAAGCAAACCATCGTCGCTGGTTCGGGGTGGAATGATTGTCCTCCGGTTGAGGCTAGACACACGCAAGAAAAGCACGGTTATGGCGCCGGTCGGGTCAATGTGCGCGTTTGGCGAGCGAAACACGCAGCACCTTGATGGAATACGTATATACAGATATAGAAAAGAACCATTGGCGCCAAGCCACGACCCACGGAGGGCGATGTTATGTGCAGGATCGTGTAGGGTGCGTGAATTGAGCCACGTGGATTGTGATAATCCGGATGCGGGTACATCATCCGGATTGGTACATTTAAAAAAAGCACATACAATAATGTTGTTTACGGCTGTAATTTAAAATCTGGTCGCCGACGACAAAAAAGGGTGTGGTCGTCGACAGTTTTGGTACAGCGCGAGCATGGAGGTCTTCGCCGAGCGCACGGTGGGCAAGGTCCGGAAGCTCCTCGGGAAGCGGGACAAGGACAAGGAGCTGCGCGAGAGCTGTGACGAAGTGCTCTCGCACCTCAAGGCGGGGACACCGAATCTGCCCGAAGAGACATGCGTCGGCCCGCTCTTCCTCGCGATCCTCTCCAAGCAGAGCAAGATCACGTGTCTCGCCATGGACTGCCTCGAGAAGATGATGGCCTTTGGCTACCTAAAAGGCGACCAGCCAATCTCGACGAGCCTTCAGGATCGCCTGCAGCGCGCGCTACATCTCACGGACGAGACCATGAACACGACGCCGACCGGGCGCATGCTGCTCGTCGACGCGGTCATCGAGGTCGTATGCAGCTGCAACGATCACTCGGAAAACGACGTTCAGCTGCAAGTGCTCAAGGCTGTGCTCACGGCGGTCGTGAGCCCAACATGC
>NW_012157495.1:0-2451 GCF_000151545.1 Saprolegnia parasitica CBS 223.65
GTACATCGAGTACATGCTCACGAGGAGGAAGGCGAGCGACGCGCCTACGCACGCCCATGAGAGCGACCTCGACGCAGCGATCGCACCGTCGTTGGCAACGACCGGGAAGCAGTCGACCGCGCCGCAGTACTCGGGCAGCATGCGTCCGACGAAGCCCAAAGATTTGTGTCGGCTTGCCTTCTCCGTTTTTGAACAGCTGTTGATCAAAATTCAATTGAGCTTCACAGGAAGCAGGTCGCATTGGAATAGACGATGTTTTGAGTTGAGTTTCAGTGGCACGGAGAAGGGCTAAATCTTAGAAAGGCCATTTGCGTGGCAGTGCCCGGGCACAGGACGCGACTACAGCTCCCGTGCTACTCATGCGTGGACACAGTGTCTAGATCGCAGTCTTCGCACGCTGGTGACGACCATCGACCTCAATCTCAACGGAAGACACGAGAGGAGCACTGTTCCGAGCTCGGTCCACAGCCATCAAGCAATCGCCGGAGAAGCCGTCATGAGGGATCAACGGTGACGCCAGCCTGCGCCTGGCACGGGTATCCAAGGCGTGGCTCGAACGAGTCCAATATGTAATATAACCTCTGAAAACAAATATACCGACCATCTTGATACAATCGCCATCTTGCAGCGCAGGGCTCCACGTCATGTTCATGGCCAATCACCGTTTCGATTTCAGGCGGCATGCTGGTCAAAAGCACTTTTACCTATCGTTTTTGGATCGATATCGAATAATATCGCAATAGGTTACCCACAAGGATCTCGCAGTTCCAAAATAAGCCCATCAAATCTCATCTCAGAAAACGGATTGCGTTGAGGAAATGACCGCGGTCCACGAAGCCGACCAGCGTACGTGGCAGACGCTGGACGAGGAAGATGCTCATGCTGCTGCCTAGTGCCATGGAAGGTGGCCTTCAGGGTGCAGTTCGCCTCGGAGAAGTACGGCCTCAAGTTCCACCCGGCCGCGCTGCCCGACACGGGCAACGGCGTGTACAACATCCAGCTCCTCGACGTGCCCATCTCGGCCGACCCTGCGACGAGCGGCCCCGCGCAGCAGTACAACGCGGCCTTGAAGCCTGAGCAGCAGCACCTGTGCGGCCTCTGCCCTGCATTCCGACAGCCAATTGATGGTTTGACTAGGGCACTACGCGCAGGTCTCTACCTCACGCACATCAACGACACCAACCTGCTCAACGTGCCGTGCGAAGACGTCATCCGGCAGTAGGACAAGAAACGCCAGCGTCTTGATCCAGTGAACTCAACCAACACGCTGTAGACTCACGTCGGTGCCGCGACCGGTCAAGCTGCGCTTCGTCGACGTCGAGGCGGGCGTCGTCACACTGAAGGAGCTCCAACAAGGCCAATACAAGCGCGACTCGTACTCGACGCAGCAAATCTCAGCGCTGCTCCAAGAAGTAGCCGTCGCTCCGTTGCCGCCATCGACGCCGGCCGATATTGTCAAGCCGTCCGAGCCTGCCGATGTCGTCAAGCCGTCGGTGGCCAAAGCCGATCCATCGCCGCCCAAGCGCGTCAACGTCGTCGCCCAGTCGAATCAAGCGGGCGCCCAACTCGCGGCCGACCACGTGTACAAGCTCATCCTTCTCGGTACGACCGGCGTCGGCAAAAGCAGTATTCTCTCGGTCGGGATCGGCGGTGCTTCGTCCTACTCGGTACGCAGAGCAGCATCCATCGTCCTTACCCAATCGAACTTGTAGGATCGGCCCGCGGCAACGCTCGAGGCCGAGTTTGGCACCATGTATGTGTCTGACCCCGACCTCTCCTCGAAAAAGGTGCGTGATACTATACGCTACCGTCATACTCATGCACCGAGGTAGATGATCAAAGCCCAGATTTGGGACACGGCCGGCCAAGAACGGTACCGCGCCATGACGCGGTCGCATTATCGACGGGCAGATGGCGCGCTGCTGGTGTACGATGTCGCGGACCCCGAGAGCTTCCAGAAGCTCGATGGGTGGCTCAGAGACCTCCGCGAGATTGCGGGTGACTCGATCAAGTCGATCATGGTCGTTGAAAACAAGGTTGACCAGCTCCCGGAGCGGTCGTCTGAGAACGACAGTCGCCCGAGCCAGTTTGTGGACGCGACGGCGGTGAAGGACTACTGCCATGCGCACGGCCTCCTCTTTGCGCGGACGTCGGCCAAGATGAACTCGACGGCGTTCAAGTGGGAAGGCCAGCCGATCGCCGATGTCGTGAGCCACCTCCTCCTCAACGTACATGCGACGCAGCTCGCCCGTGGACTTCGGCAACAAGCCTCGGCTCCGACACCAACAACAACAATGACGATGATGTCGCCATCAACGTCCGCCGCGGCAACATCAAGTCCCAAAACAGAGCACGTGATTGTGTTGCAAGATCGATCTGTGCCGAAAAGCAAGGCCGAGTGCAGTACGTGTGCGTCGTCGTAGGCGCTACGTCGACGCTGGTTTGCCCGGC
>NW_012157496.1:0-2450 GCF_000151545.1 Saprolegnia parasitica CBS 223.65
GCTGCCTCATGCACCAAGTGCTACATTCAAGCCGCGTCGTCCATGGACCACCATGCTGCAGATTCAAGGATCTATGGTGAAAGATTCGAGAGGTAGAGCAATGGAATCTCGACGTCCAAAAGTCCTACGTCCAACTCTTTTCGCAGTGATTTCGTTAGTTTTGTCTTGCATGTGTCATCGTAACCGAAACGCCGACCGAAATGAGCGGCCGGCGTGCGGCGGCAACCATATGGCACGCTGCGGTACCATTACGAGAGGAATCCGAGGCGCGGCCTTGTACTCGGCAGGCAATAAAAACGCCGGGCTATTTCAACACATAGATAAACTACGACATGGGTGGACGGAGAGAGCTTGTAGCGGACACGTTGATGCGAAACTACACTGACAGTAGACACGGCTCGTGATTAGGTAAAGCCGACTGCGCGTCATATCTTCTCTCACAGACCGTTGTCGTCAACGAAGACACGATAAGAACGAATACTTGAGACAGCGCTCTGTGAACGCGTAAAGATTCCACGTCCGGGTCTATTTTTCGGTTGTGCCACGTCATTGCGAGGTGTGCGGACGGTCTGCCACGTCACCTGGAATTGCATGCACTAACGGTTTCATGGCCGCGGAATGGTACAACGCGTCAACACTGATGCTTTCAGGTGAGAATGCATGTTGCCGTCTCATGATACAGTATTGAATAGCACTGTATTCGACGTTATCGGCGCCAGCATCAATGTGGGTCCAGTCTCACGAGACTAGGGAGGGTTAATAACCACTTACTCTATAGCCTGCTCGGCAATCCTTCTATCAAATCAGCAATGTTTTGCTGCTACTTGCTTTCCAAAATGGTTTTCTCACACGCGTATGGACATGCTGGTATTTCGCTCGTTGCTTGATACATCAGATCGCCACGCCCCGCGTGCACCAGCTCTCAAGAGCGACCTGGAGCAGATTGCACGCTGTGAGTGGTTCGTACTCTGTCGCCGTAGATCAACGCTACCCTGTCTTTACGTCCATCGAGTCTTTCCTAGTTGCGGCGTCTATCCACCGCACAATCGAAGCGTCGGCTGAGCTCAGGGCTGAGCTTGGCAATCCCACTAAGATGCCAGGTCTGTGGCCAAAATGCATATTGTGGCTTGTGTCAAAACAGCTGGTGCCGATGATGCCGGCGTGGCACGGCTGTTGAATCTGCCTGTCTGACAGATTCATTTTATATACACAATGAATCTAAAATCCGAACGACGCCTTCAACACCTGTCGGAGGCGCGTCGAATGGAACACTCCTCGCTCCACGCTATGCTTCGCTGGGAACGCCAATGGAGGATGCAGGTACATCTACGATACAAAGCAGAGGAAAAGAGCCAAACGGCTGAAGAAAGGCGCATGCATCTGGAAAAATGCGGTATGCAGGATTGACTTCAAATGTGATGGACGGAGCGGATCGCATTAGATCTTTATTGGTCGCAGTTTTTTGCGAGGCTTACTGCAATCCATGCAGACTTGTTGACGCCAAATGGGTAATTATGTCGGTCCGTTCATTGCAGCATCCACCCACCCTGTCGCAGTCGGCGCACGAATCTCCATCCTTGAACCAATCCTTGCCCTGTCGTCCTCTCGGCTTCACTCCAGTCACCAAGTACTTTACTCGTTGCGTTGTTATACACGACATATACCATTATGAATGACCGATTCTACAAGCTTTCACTCTTGACATTGCACTTGGGATTCAGCGCGCAAATCTTTGTCTTCCCACTCGGCAACGAAGTGCCGTCTACGAGAACTTAAAGCGCTCAAGATTGGTAGCTTGATTGCTTTTTGGGTGCACAACGTTGCGATATCGCCGTCACGCAAGGTTGCCAGTGAGCGCGTTGAATGACGCCCATGAACGATTGGACGCCGCTTCTGGCGTTGGAGGAGACGCTGCGCTCGTTGTCCGATTGTTCGGCTCAAGCAGTCATCCAATCAGCGCGTATTGTGTACACTCCGAAAAAGGAAGATGGGTAAACAAGGCACAGGCTTCAAGCAGCAGCTATTCGTATGTCGTTTGGCGTCTAAAACAGCCACATGATTCACGTGCGGTCGAGAAAACTGGCTGAGATAGGCTACGCCACTATAAAATGCATGACGTGGCACGCCCTGTGCGATTTTGCGATTCATTCAAATTCACGGAGCGCCACTGCGTTGTTCTTGCTTTGTACATGTACGAGCTACAGCTGTACAACGGCAGAGCGCTGCCTCAAGTATTCGTTCTTATCGTGTCTTCGTTGACGACAACGGTCTGTGAGAGAAGATATGACGCGCAGTCGGCTTTACCTAATCACGAGCCGTGTCTACTGTCAGTGTAGTTTCGCATCAACGTGTCCGCTACAAGCTCTCTCCGTCCACCCATGTCGTAGTTTATCTATGTGTTGAAATAGCCCGGCGTTTTTATTGCCTGCCGAGTACAAGGCCGCGCCTCG
>NW_012157497.1:0-2449 GCF_000151545.1 Saprolegnia parasitica CBS 223.65
GCCAAGCCAAGGAGGCTCAGCCACACGAGGCCCTACATACATACATGGCAGTCGGTGAGTTCGCGTCGTCCTCATCGTCGTCGTCGACGTACGAGGAGCGCTACGGAGGTACGCATGTCGACTCGCAGTCTCGGCGTGTTTAATGATGGCGTCGTGCGTAATGCAGCCACGCCAGAAACTTCGATTCACGTTCTTCGTTACAGCGCTTGCCGGCTGTGGTGGTATTTTTTTCAGTCCGATACATTTCGAAAGGTATATAAATCCATTCGACCGTCGAGGCCTTTGGGTCCATCGAACTTCGAAGCGGCACCGGGAGCCAGCGCCGGTCTGCGCCGGTCGGAGTTGCTTGCGTCGCGTGGTAGTTTGTACATTGGCTCGCAGTGTACAATCTGTCTTCCGTAGTATTAGGGGTACATAGAGGACTAGAGTACTCTTCGGGGCGTCTTGTCGTACTAGGTGGAGAGATGGAAAGACCGACCTCAACCCACGAACGTGTCCATGCACCGGTGGTCGATACGGAGCTGCCTCGTGCACCACCATGTGTATCTGTTCATCGGCAGCTTTGACGATTGGGCTGCTGCCTGTGTGCAATAATGAGCTGCTGACCACCGTGGCCGACCATACGAGGCCTCCACTGGCGCCAGTGTACTGCTAGTATGGCAGAGCTGCCTAGTGCACTGGGCTCGTCGATTGCCACCGTGCTCGGTCCAAGGGCATAAGATTTCGGCCGGAATCCGCAGCCACACAGTCGCGTCACGACCATCATTCGGCATTCGGCAATCGACGAGCCATGACGACGGAGCTCGTGATCGCATCGACCAACCCGGTCAAGGTCCAAGCCGCGCTGCTGGGCTTCCAGAGGCTCTTTCCGGACGTTCCGTGCACGGCGGTCGGCGTGAGTGTCCCGTCGGGCGTGAGCGACCAGCCCATGACGTGCGCCGAGACGCTTGCGGGCGCGCTCAACCGCGCCAAGCGCGCCAAGGCCACGAAACCGAGTGCTACGTACTGGCTCGGCATCGAGGGCGGCGTCGAGAAGAGTGCAACGAATGGCGCCATGGAAGTGTTTGCATGGATTGTCGTGCTCTCGACCGACGATGCCAAGACGGGCATGGCCAAGACGGCCAGCTTTTACCTCCCGGCCAAGGTCATTGCGCTCGTCGACCAAGGCATGGAGCTCGGGCACGCCGACGATTTGGTGTTTGGCCGCTCCAACTCCAAGCAGGCGAATGGCTCTGTCGGCTTGCTCACGAACGACGTCATCACGCGCAGTACGTACTACGAGCAAGCGGTCATCCTCGCGTTCATTCCGTTCAAGAACCCCGACTTTGCCTTTCCAATGCCGCAATAAGCCACCGCCATCAACTTCATCAACTTGATTTGACTTGATGTGATCAAGGGCATAGAGAAGCCGTTGCTTCTCGTAACTGACCAACTAGAACCGAGCTGCACCTCTGACTCGGCTCCAGTACTGAATAGCCACACGTATATTTGCTCACGAGAAAGGTTGTCATTCTCGACGGATTCAACGCATACCAGGCCGCTCGAGGCGGCGAGCTACGACGACACATGAAGCCGGGCATTTTTACCGGCTCCATGTTGTTGAACTGAGTTATATGACATGCAATTATAAAGATATGGTGGACTTCCTAATGCGCGCGTGAGGCGTGGCCAGTGCGTCAGCGAGGGGCGTTAGTTGTCGTGATTCGAGATTGTGCGAGGGACCAGGTAGCGTGTACACCAAGGATCGTCGCGGAGAGCGACCAGCGACGCGTCAAGAGATGGCACCACAGCGCGACGAGCCAAGTGCCGGATGTGCAATCGTGCGGTAGTAGCTGCTCGGATCGCGAGCGTTACCGGCTCCATGTGCTGCACAACCGTTGGCAACCATCGAGGTTGATGCCCGTAACTCGATGAAGGGCTCAACCAATGGCTGCGCTCCAAAGCTACGCGTTTTCAGTTTTCTGGCTCACCGATGTTGTCGCCCAATGCACATGACACCGACGCGTCGACACGCCAAGGGCATTGGATTGTGCGGTCGCTGGTGGCAGTCGCTGCCTAGTGCGCAGTGTATTATATTAGTACCGGAAACACCATCGATTTCTAGAGCACATGTGGCCACAGGCTTGGCGAGCTGAAAAGCACGTGCAGCGAGATGTCGCGTACGTCGTTAGCATTACCTTCGCAGTGTACTACGCACGTGGCTCCTCGTGGTCTGAAGCGAGCAGCACGTCATTGGAAGGTGATCGTAGGCCCAGAGCTCATAGGCCCAGAGCACTTGCCTCGTGATGCGTTGAAAGCAGGTTGCCACTGCACAGCCACGCCTTCTCAGAGCGTCGTTTCCCAGCGTTGGACGCATGATGCCCCGATCTTGCTATCTTGGTTTGAACGAGAACTGGTAGGGTCGACTTGACAGTTCTCTCAGCAGAGCGACGTGTCTCGATAGATATTG
>NW_012157498.1:0-2448 GCF_000151545.1 Saprolegnia parasitica CBS 223.65
TGGACGCGCTGTGATAGCGACGTCGTGCCCAGCTTCATTCTCATGGCCATCCAAGGCAACAAGGTTGTGGCCTACGTCTACGAGCTCAAAGGTGACAACGTCGTCGTCTCCAAGAGCGAATTCTCGAAATAATAGCATCGTTTCGATCGTGTTTGCTTGCCTCTTGACGCCGCCTGCAGTGCACCAGAGGCTTAGGCCCAACGTATCGATCGATCGTCAAGACGACGCCAGCCTGAGAATACCCACATCGCTCTCGACAGGCAGGCAGGATATCCATGGCGTCCCTCTCGCGGCGATGCTCGGCAAGGTTCACATACGACATGTATTCCAGTAAAACTTAGCCAAACGCTGTTGTTGGGATGCCGCTGGGGACTCAAAATTGGCAAACACTTTTAGATCGAGTGGCGGTGCGACGCCGACTTGCGCCGCTCCTCTGGGCACTGCGTGATCTCGATCCACGAGTGGCAGCGCGTGCGCTCGAGGCTCCACGCGACGCCTTGGTCCAGAAATGCCTTTTTGGCGTTGATGCGGTCGATCACAAGCTCGAGATTCTCTTGGACCTACGCGGCGCGAGGTGAGGCGTCGAACCGAGATGGAGCCAGGCAAACCTCGCCCGTGCACGGCCGCACGCAGCAGAAGAGGAGCCCGCAGGACAAGGCGACGCCAAAGTAAGCATACACGACGCACGCCGTGCACGGAAAGTAGTCGTAGCACGTCTGGTTGATGGCGGCAATCGCAGCGCGAAAGTCGGCTTCGGCCATGAGCTTCTGCAACGGTGGCGTAAATGCATCGGCGTACTCGGACGCTAGGCCGTCGACGGCCACGCGGCCGGTCGGTCGAAGCTTGGCGAGGATCACGCGGCGGTGCTTTGCCTTGGCGTCCGGCGCGTCCGTAGACTCGACGGGGGCGACATCCTTTGGCAGCAGCGGTTCCTGTAGCGCCTGGGAGACCATCGCAACGTGCGAGTCTTCTTTCAATTCAATCGCGCATTGTTCCAGCGCCGAAGAATAGAATACAATAAGAGCTCTACTTCGAAGGTTAGCGTCCTCACGGGCTGACGGCTGTTTAAAACTATAGCTTTGACCAGATTCACAGTGTGCTAATTTGCCAGTTCCGTTTGGCGCCAGTCTACACCATCCCTCCAAGAGTCAACGTGCAGACAATTCGACGTGGCAAAGGATTTCGCTGGAATAACGCTGAGCTACTTAAAAAGAGTAGGACTCAAGCGAACACGAGCGGCTCCGTCTCCTTGAGGAGGTACGAAAGCGGCGCGCCAACAAGCAACGGCGCAAGCTTCGTGCGCACGGTCGCGTGGTACGCGTTGAGCCACGCGAGCTCGTCCGGCGTGAGGAGCGCCGTGTCGATGAGGCGGCGCTGGATCGGGCACATGGTGATCGTCTCAAAGACGCAAAACTGGCCATACGTCGTCGGAAGACCGTCGGCCTTCTTGGCGACCATCAAGCTCTCGATGCGAATGCCAAAGTTGCCGTCTTCGTAGTAGCCGGGCTAGACACACGTGGCATGATACCCATCCCCCCGCAACCGCAGCACAGCGTACCTCGTTGCTGACAATCATGTTTTCGCCAATCAAGAGACCCGTGGGGTTGAGCTTGAACGACATGAGCTAAGCATGAAGCACGGTCACGTCATGGACGAAGGCAGCATATGGTTGTCGTACCACGCCCTTTTCATGGACGTTCAAGAACGCACCGACGCCGTGGCCCGTGCCGTGGCGGTAGTCCATCCCAGCGCTTAGGGAACGTATGAGCGGACGCGACAGAAGCCTTTTACGTACCGCCACAACGGCGCGCGAGTGAGCGCATCGAGCTTGACGCCGTCGCAGTCGTTGGGGAAGACGGCCTAGACACCCCGTTGGCTTGACGCAGAGACGACGACCAAGACCACGTACAGTCGCGAGCGCAATGTGCGCCTTGAGGACGTGCGTAAAGCAGTAGATTTCGTGGGTCGTCGGCGTGCCGAAGTGCGACGTGCGCGTCACGTCCGTCGTGCCGTCGAGATACTGCGCGCCCGAGTCGTTGAGGTACATCTTGTCCGTGGTCACGCTGCCGCACGTCTCCTCCTTGGGCTATGCAGCGCATCCATGTGTATCGAACCGTGTACTGCCGGTACCGTACGTCGTAGTGGATGATGGCGCCATTCGGGCCCGAGCCCGAAATGGTCTCAAAGCTGAGCGACACGAACTTGTCCTACAATACTATGTGAGTCGATTGAAACGACGTGCATTGAACCACTTGCCATTTCTTCGCGGAAGGCTTGCTGGGCCTTGGCAACGCTGACTTCAGTCAGCGACTCGTTTCCTGCCTCGAGCTGCTCCTCGAGCCATGAGAAAAACTTGACGAGCGCTGCGCCATCGCGAATGTGCGCCTAGGGTCGTTCGTCGTCGCTTTGTTCTGTTTGTCAAGGGTGGGCTACCTGGCGCATGCCCTC
>NW_012157499.1:0-2446 GCF_000151545.1 Saprolegnia parasitica CBS 223.65
CTGGCCTCGTCCGCGTCCGAATGGCGAGCAAAATGGCGTCGCTCGCGCCGCTGCTTCTCGTGCTTTTCGCTGCGTTTGCCATTTTTGGCGCCATCTTCATCCTCGCCTTCTCGGAATTCTACTGGCTCCCGGCCGTGTCCTACCGGCGCGCCGACCTTGAAAGAGTCGAAGCCGGCGTCGTTGATGCATACTACTACGACCGCGGGTACCTCGCCGACACCGACTCGGATTGTTCCTTGCGACCGTGGGAAAGCCGCGACGAGCGGCTCGCGGCCTTTGAAGATACGTACTGCGCCAAGCAGGGCAAGGCCTACTGCAACGCCTTTCCCCTGCGCAAGACGCTCGTCCAGCCTCTCATTTTCGACAACAAGACTGAGCACGAGCGCATCGCCGCGCTGCTCCAGACATCGTCGTTCCTTGGCGTTGCCATTGATGATCGCACGACGCTCTCCCAGTTTTGCGCGACGGTCGCCGCCAGCGTGCTGACGAGCGAGCCATCTCTGGACGTAGCGTGTGACGGGTGCCGCGCCCTCGTCGCCGCGCCCGAGGACACCTCGAGCTTCGGTAGCTGGGTCCAAGAGCACTGTCCGTTGACGACAGTCGACCCAATGGCGAGCTACTGCATCATGAGTGCCAGCGCCAAGCTGTACCCGTATCTCTTGGCATACCCCGTGGCCAAGCGCTGCCGCCACGAGATTCTGCGCCTCTACAAGGCCAACCGCGCCCGTATTTGCTTTGAGGAAAAGTTTGATGCGCTGCCCAAGCCCTACACGGATGCGATGGCGTACGCCGCAGTCGTCCTCGCAGGACTGGCTTTTGCGCTCTTTTTCTGGGTCTCGGTCGCACAGATGAAGCGCGATGCAATCGATGCCGACGACGAGCTCATGCTGGAGGCCATGATGGATGCGCGGCCGTCTTCGCAATAGCGTCATTTTAGTTTTATAAACCCTAAATGTTACCATGCAACAAATTTGGATACAGAAGTATTGTTCTCGCCACGCCTGAATACCTCTCAATGAGAGGTAACGTTATCCCCCGTGATGAGAGGCTCTCCGTGATGAGAGGCTCTCATCACAGTGGGTTGTGAAATCTTAATGGTAAGCGTCGGGCAGAAGGTCGTCGTAGAGCAGCTCGTAAAGAGTGCTGTCAAGCGTCAACTTGAAACGGTCGTGTAGCTGCAGCAGGCAAGGCTTGATGTTTTATATCCAACGCAGACGAAGGCTTCAGATAAATAGAAAGAAGGTGGTAGCCCAAGTGGTGCTTCCGCTGTGCATATTCTAGAACGTTAATGTGGCGTAGCATTGTAGGCTCTTGCAGTGTCCACTACCGCAGGCGAACGACGAAATATCTTTGGCACGGGGTTTCTGCTTGTAGCTGCGTGCGCGAGGGGCGAGGATCGGCGGAAGGACCAACTCCAGAGGACGTAGCGCAAATTTAAAAGAGCGATGAACTGTTCCGCGACGAGAAAGCTCAAGTATCGTTGGCACCAAGTTTGCCGTTTCCCCTTTTGTCGCCGTGGTCATGGCTATACTGTTGGAGGCGCAAAAATCCAGGGTACAGCTTGCAGCCCAAACGCTCATTCGCCGACGCGAGACGCTGTGCAGCTGCAGCAGGTCGGCAGCGTTGAGTAGTGATCGTTATGGCCACGGCGGTAAGACTTGCGTGCGCCCCACCCAGACTGTATTTTACATCAAGAGTGTCGAATGTAGTGTACTGCTCTATTTTTCTTTACCAAATACTAGCAGTCTTCAAACTGTACACCTTGTTTAGTGTGCTGTGCATCGCAAAACGACTCTGCATCGAGTGTCGATTACAACAAGCGGCGGCCGTGATCGCAGTTGTCGGGAAGAGCCCACGTCGCGGTCTCGACTGTCTTCTTGAGCCCCTCTGGGACTGGAATCGGGCCAAGACCGTCGTTGAGCCGGTCTTCAATGGAGGCGACCGACACCAAGTACTCATCCAGCTTGCCGAGATTTTCCTCGTTGGGGAAGAACCACGCGATGATCTTGTCGGCGCCCTTCGCGTCCGTAGTGAGCACGACCTTCCAGAAGTAGCTCGGCGTCTTGATGCCCCAGCCTTCGACGAACTGCGTACTCGAGTTAGCATCATAGATGACGCCGCCGTACGTCGTGACGGGATTGATGTCACGGTAGCATTCTTGAAGCTTTTCAGTCTGGACCCAAATGCCCTGGTTGAAGGTCGACACTTGCGGTACAACGTTGTTCATGTAGTGCGACTCGCGGGCGATGTTGGCGTCCGTATCCATGTGATTGGACGTGACCAAGTGACCGCGATCGTAGCCGTTCGAGTACGCCTTGGTCGACTTTTGCTGCAAGCAACCTTCCGGCATGTTCGGGTCGAAGTAAAACGACCCCGGACGCTTCGCGTTACCAACATCTTTGCCCATGACATAGAACCAGCGCAGCGCTGTGCGCTCCTTGCAGTC
>NW_012157500.1:0-2444 GCF_000151545.1 Saprolegnia parasitica CBS 223.65
ATGCAACCGCGGGCGGCGCCGGTGATGGCGGTCGGGCGGCCGCGCCAAGCGATATCAACGACAACGTACACCGGTCTACGATGCAACAGACTCATCCGCGTCGATTGGTGCCATGCCGACGCGAGGCCATAGAGCTGGGCGTGGCGAGGGTCGATCCATTGGCTCGTTGCGACGCTTCCCGATGCCGATGGTCCCACATGACGCGGCCGACAGACACGCCTCAACACCGACGAGTGTACTGCGAGGCAAAACGGAAAGTGGTGGCCTAGCGATGCCGTCGACTGCCTGCAGCCAACGGGCTGTCCAGTCCCAGCGCAACGGTCTTCTCGCGTTCGACAATCAATGGCCACACGCAAACACGACAGATCATCCAAATGGTGCAAGCCAAGACTCTCAGCGATAAACCATAGCTGTAATACAGACAATATCGATCTCACGTCTCGCTGCGCAGGTCCACGATGAGTGCGAGCATGTTGTCTGCGCTGCCGCGGACATAGGCCTCAATGACCAAGTCCTGTGCAATCTCGTACAAATCATCGCGGTCGAGGCGTTCGTAAACAAACTTTCCGGCGTCGTCGTTGGAGACCGTGTCCCAGACGCCGTCGGACGCGAGCACGACAAAGCTCGCGTCGTTCGGGTGTGTAAAATGGAGGATGCTCGGGTCGTGGCTGACGTATTGCCGCAAGTGCCGGTCGCCCAGCGTGCGAGACACGGCGAGCTGGCCCATGACGCGCCAGACGCCGGCCATCGCCACAAAGCCTGCGCATGGATACATAAAATATATGACGTAGACTGCGACGTACCGCCACTCGACTCGATGCGGCTGCGCTCGTTCGGAACGTTGGGCAAATGGTCCATCGATATCGCCGAGCTCACGGTAGCGTTTTGCGTGTAGAGCACGGCGCGGGAGTCGCCAACGTTGGCCGACACGAACCGTCGTTCGTCTGGAAAATGCAGCAGCAAGGTCAGCGTCGAGCCTACTGACGTCATATCGCCACGGAACGAATGCAGCACCGCACCAGAAAAGTCGCTGGCGCCACTTGTTTCAAGAAACCCGTTGTGGAGGTCAGCGAGTGCCTGGCGAATCGCAAGACCTTCGGCGACGGTGCCGTTCATCAACGTATGATAGCCCGCTTGGCTCGCCTACACACGGTCATCTCTACCCCGTCTACTATCGCAAACCGACGGACCTGCAGATGAAGGCGCAGGCGGTCGCTGAGGTGCTCCTTTGCATACGTCACGGCGCCGAGACCCATGTGGCCATCCAGCACAGCGTAGAGGTCGTAGTTGGTGCCACTCTCTCGTCGCTACGCCGATGGAGGATCGACATCGGGATGTCAAAAAAGTGCTAGTACAGCGTACCGGCACCACAAGCACCATGTCTTCCATGTACTGGCGACGGCCGTGGAAGGCGCCGGTGCCAGCGTCGAGCGTCGTTGTCGGCAGTGACATTGCCGGCATCGCATGTCGAATCGGGTCCGATGCATAGTGGCAAAAGGCACTCTCTGCGTCGTGGCGCCGGGCGCGCAAGTGGCGGGTGCAAGCATCGGCGGTCGCAAAGTGCCGCTTGCAGTTGCAGTGAAAGGAGCTCGGGATGTCGCGCACGTGGCGCAGAATAAAGGACGTCGAGTGTCGCTGCGACTCCAAGTACGCTTCGTGGACCTCGAGCTCGCGCCGCGTCGAAAACTCGCGGCCCGACTCGGGGCAGACGTAGGGTCCCCGGAAGTACGCCTACACAAAAAACGTCTGTTACAACGACGACAACTTGTCGATCGAAACGATATAGAAGTGTACGTGCTCGAGGGCGTCGATGGCCGAGATGCGCTTGGCGGGGTCCCACTGCAATAGTTTATAGAGTAAATTGAGACCCCACGCGTCTTGGAACCCCCGCTCGAGCGGATCGCGTGCTTGGATCGTCTTGTTGAACGTGCCAAAGTTGCAGTCGCTGTGCACGAGCGCATAGTCGTTGTGGTACCGGTACAACGACGGCGGTTCGTAGATGCAAAACTCGGTAAAGACATGCAGGAGGTAACTCTTCCGCTTCGTCTCCTCGCTCTAGTAGACACGACAGTATGACCGACGCAATAATCCAAGTAGGGTTGCCTTGTGCTGGAAATGCACATCGAGCTTGGCGCGGGCGCGGGACGAGATCGCAAAGACGTGGGGTGATCCGAGAATCAGCTCGAGAAAAACGACGCCGACCGACCACATGTCGTATGACGTGGGCAGCGCCGGGTCGTACGGGATATCGCCGTGCAAGAGCACCTCGGGCGGTTGGTACTCGCGCGTCTCTTCGGCCTGCGACGGGCCTTTCTCGCCGTAGAGCCTCTCGTTGGCGTACGTGTCGACGGCCGAGCCAAAGTCTGCGCTTCTTTCAGCCGCATTTAGGTAGGGGTAGGGTACCGGCCAGTTTGACGAGCACGGGGGTGTCTTGGTTGTTGACG
>NW_012157501.1:0-2443 GCF_000151545.1 Saprolegnia parasitica CBS 223.65
CTGCAGGCGCGCCTTGCAGATCTCGGCGACGACGATCGCGAGCACGGACAGCGGCACGAACCCAAGGAGGAGCGCCGAGACAATGTAGCCGGGCATGTAGATCGCGATGCCCGGCATGCGGTCCATGAACACGAGTGCGTAAAACACCCACGAGTACGAAAACAGCCGGACGACCTCGGTGAAAGAGGAAAAGTGCCCGAGGCTGTCGATGCTGCAGCTGTACGCGGCGTCGACGCTCACGTCTGCGATCGATTGATCCCATTGACACGAGCTGCTGCTCGTGCCGAGGTGCCATGCGATAAAGCCGAGGAACCCGATGAACTGCATCGAGGTGCGGTAGTGGCTCCAGATGACGCTGCTGATGCTGCAGTTGACGACGCTATAGAGCAGCTGCTTCTTCTGGCTGCTCTCGGGCATGCGCCGAATCCACTTGGCCGTCTCGTAGAGGTAGACCGAAATGCGCACAAAGAAATACCCATACCCCGCAAGCGAGAGGAGCGCGATGAAGTTGAGGATGATGGCTTCGCTGCCGTTGGCTTTCGTCATTACAATCGACGCCTGCGTGCCCTGCGAGAGCATGTCCATGACGTATGACGGGTAGTCCGACTGCGGCGCGCGGCCGCCGATAAAGCACGCGAGGATCGCGGCCGGACTCGCCGTCTGATTGGCAATCACCGTGCGGCGCACGCCATCCGCCGAGAGATACGTCACTTTGACGCTGGAGGAGCCCGTGCCGAGCCCAAAGCACTTGAGATCGACAAAGACAGTCAAGCAGCCCGTGCGCGACCTTGTCGACGGCCGAGACGCACACGCCGCTGCGCATGTAGGTGAGCGTCGTGCCGCCACTCGCGGTTTCGTTCATGCAGACGTTGAAGCAGCCGTCGCCGACGAGGCAGAGCTCTTCGAGCGCATCCGAGACGACGATCGGCGCGTTGTTGACCGTCGCGACCAGTTGCTTGAAGAGGCCGTTCCACGCCGAGAGGTTGCCGCGCGATACGTACTCGACGTCGGCGAGCGCCGCTTGCTTCCTCGACTTGTACGCGTACGGTGTGAGCGCGCCACGCGCACCGCCCTGCGTAAAGTCGGCCGAGTCGACATAGCGCGAGCCGGCGCCTGCGACCACGTACTTGCCGAGAAAGACGGACGGGAGGGTCGTCGCCACCTTCTCGAAGCACTGGGTGGCGTTCGGGCGGCTGGTCGCTGGGTCGACGTACTGGATCGAGCACCACCACGCCGTCTCGCGCGGGGTCATCATCGCGTCGAGGTACCCACTGCCCGCGAAGAGGAGCGCGGATGGGTCGCGGCCGTTGAGCTGGTACGTCACGGAGCCCGACTTGAGGCCCGAGAGGTCGACGAATCCGTCGAGGAAGGTCATGGGCGTGTAGAGCTGGGCGTGGCCGGCGATGTTGACCAAGCCCGTGTTAAAGGTCGTCGCGAGCTCTTTGGCGAGCGCGGCGACGCCGTCGGCCGGCGGGTCGGCGGCCGCCAGAAGCTGCTGCCGGCGCGCGAGACACTCGCTGAGGTGCGGGAAGAGCTTTTGGCGCCACATGGCGATCGCGGCCGCGTCCGACGACTTGTTGTACGGCAATAGAGACGAGACGAACTGGACGTTGACGTAGTCTTCGAGGGGCATGCCCTTGAGGCACAGCATCGCCTCCGAGATCTCGTGCAGCTGCACAAACCCCGGCACGGGTGGCACCATCGTGCGGATGACCTCGGTGCCCCAGAGCGGGTACCCGCTCGCTTCGTACGCCGAAATGTCCTTGTTGAACTGGTCGACTTGGCGCGGCCCGTCGAGGCTGTGGCGCATGCACCGGCCGCCCAAGTCCATCTGGAAGACGTCGGCGGTGTTATAGAGCGACTTGGCCCACGTGAGCTCGGACCGCGGCACGACGATAAAGTCCAAGAAGACGTTGATGTACCGATCGGCGGCGCGCGGCGCATCCAGCGCAATGCCGGACGAGGTGTAGAGTTTGGTGAGGAACCGGCCGTTCAGCACCGTGTTCCAGTTGACGTTGAGCACGACCGTGTCGGCCGTCGACACAAAGCCGTACCGAGAGAGCGCCCACGCCTTCAGCGGCGCCACGAGGTTCCAGACGCAGCTGATGAAAAAGCCGAGCGTCAAGAGGTACTGGCGCGTCTGGAGCTGCCCGAGCATCTGCGTGTTGAGCCGGCTCGGGCGCGACACGCGCGTCGGCGTGTCGGACAGGTGAAAGTCGAGGGTCATCGCCGACGGCGCCGCCACCGGTTCGGTCGCTAGCACATCGTCCGCGGGAACGTCCATGAGGTCGCGAGAAAGACGGCAAGTGACGGTCAGTGTGGAAGGTTTTGTCTATCTATTTTAAGTTAAAATGGCGCCTCGTCGCTCGGGCGTTGGCTTGGATTTAGCTACAAAGCGCTCCGCGTCCAAGGTTAGGAGGGTTACCACATTGCAGTTACGTCG
>NW_012157502.1:0-2443 GCF_000151545.1 Saprolegnia parasitica CBS 223.65
AAGATCCAGCCCGAGACGGCGCGCTTCAAGGTCGACTTTTGGGCGCAGAAGCACGTGGCCGCGCTCATGGGCATGTCGGCGAAGGAGCTCAAGCCGCTCGCGGTCTTGAGTCACGGCGACAACTTTTACTGGAACGGCATTGCGAAGAACAACCACAAGTACCGGTTCCAAGACACGTTTGAAGACACGTACAACGACCCGGCGCTCATGGCCGTGCCGTGGGTCAACGTCATTGGCAACCACGACATTGGTGGCGCGCACTTTATCTGCGGCGACGGCTGGGACAAGGACGACAACTTTTTCGAGTGCGAAGACACGGCCATGATGTCCAAGTACCTCAAGGAGCGCTTCGACTTGCAAAAGAACTATGTGAGTCCCAACAACAACCGGTACGCCACAACTCTTTCTCTCTCTATCGATATGACGTTTAGAAGTGACACTATATATTCGGATTAGGTGGCTCCTGAAAGACCACTATTTCGTCCACTCGGTCTCCAAGAACGGCGTCTCGGTCGACATCTTCAACGTCGACACCAACCACGCCGACAACCATGGCGCGTCCCAAGTGTGCTGCCAGTGCTTTGGCTACTCGTACAAGTACGACTACGACAGCACCAAGTGCGACGACGTTAAAGTCGGCAGCAAGATGTGCGCGGGTGGCAGTGCCGAGATGTACAACACGTGCATGGAGACGCTCGAGGGCTGGGCCCAAGACTCGCTCACGCAAGCGCTCAAGGACATGAAGGCGTCCAAGGCGACGTTCAAGATCGTCAACACGCACTTTAGCCCGCTCTACCACATGAACCCCGAGCGCGCCAAGAAATGGTACGATAGACAATGTTTTCCACGTGGGGAAACACGAATGGGATATCTAACTTAAGGCCAGGTACGATGTGCTCAAGGCCGGCAACGCCAGTCTCTGGATCAACGGCCACACGCACGGCTTTGACCACGGCATCAGCACCTTTGGCACGCATCTCATGGAGAACGGCGGGGGTGGCGGCATCGTCACCAAGGCCTCCAACGCCGGCTCGGACGCCATCGTCAAAAAGTATGTGCCTCGATACCAAGCGTTCTTGTGTGCTCAACTGTATATGTCTTAGCGTCTGGACGGCCAGTGGCAACCCGTACGGCTTCATGGAGCTCAGCTTCTCCAAGGAGTGGCTCAAGGTGCAATTTGCCACCTTTGACAAGCAGTGGAGCTTTGCCGGCAACGACCTCCCGGCCACCGTCAAGGGCGGCATTGCGCGTGGTCACTGCTGGTTCATTCCGAGCGGTCAGTTCATTGCCCCCGGCTCCCAGGGTGTCGAGTGCAAGAGCTCCGTCAACGGCGTCATTGGCGCCCCGCCCGATAAATTTCAACAATATCAAGTAATATGAGTCCGTACATCTACGCGAGTAAATGACGTTGCGCCGTTTATAAATGATGTCAATTGTGTACACATTGTCCTTGCCGATCCGCGTTGTCCTGGCTTGCACTCTCTGTCCCTCCTTCCGGTAGGACTTTACCGATTTCTATAGCGGCAAAAATCCGATTTAGGTGATGTCGCCTGGCACCTGATGCCTGACCTTGCACTTGGCTACACGCGACGCTGATTGGTGCTTGGATTTTTGTGGGCTTCTCCGTCGAGCTCCCTACCCCAAGGGCCCCTTGCTACCCGCATTCCGTCTTGCCGGTATGTTGCGTAGCTTGTTGTTGGGCACGCTAAGCTAGTGACCTTCAAGCCCTCGGCGGCTGCGTCAAACGATAGGCTTCGAATTACTGGCCAATCACCGAGCGACGACATGCTGCGTTTTTCTGATCCGGCTAGAAAGTGCCAAGTCGTATCTTTGGGCATTCCTGCCAACACCTCCTGTCTACGACGATGCGCCTCGCTCTCGCCGTCTTCGCCCTTGTGTCGCTCACCCAGGCGTCCATCGACGTCATTGTGCAGTCGTCGCCATCGAGCCTCGTCTCGGCACGCACCTTCCCCATCGGTCTCGAGAGCACAACGATTGAGATCGTACCCCGCGGCGAGCGCCTTTACGACGCGGCCTTTGCGTGGACGTCGCAGTACGGCTACGTTGCGCTGCACGCACACAACGTGATCCTCGACGGCATCAACGAAGCGGGCCTCTCCGCGGCTCTCCTCGACTGGGGCACGTCGATCCCAGTGCCTGCCGGCGCCGACGGGCGCCCCGTCATTACCGCGCTTGTGCCGTTTGTGTTGAGCAACTTTGGCTCGCTCGACGACGTGCAAGCTGGCCTCGCGCACGTCCGCCTCCGACCCATGGCTCAACACGCGTGGCGCCTCACGGTCCATGATAGCAAGGGCCACAGCCTCATTCTGAACGCAACCAACCACGTGCTCGATGCGCCCCGCGTCGTGCAAGCTGTCGACGACGCCAAGACGACGCAGTCCCTCCGCCAACACGATGCCACGCGGCTCGTGCGCGTGGCAGC
>NW_012157503.1:0-2442 GCF_000151545.1 Saprolegnia parasitica CBS 223.65
TCCAAACGGAGTTTTGGCTTGGATCGCTTCAACCATTTTCATGCTGGATGTGGACGCTTTGGAGATGGACGTCTTGGACAGTGTCTTGGACTGGGTCTTGGACTCAACCTTGGACTCAACCTTGGACTCGGGCGATACATCGGTGGGCGTGACGACCCCGCTGTCTTTCTTGGAGTCACTCATCCGAGGCAAGTGGTTGACTGACTCCAAATCGAGCAACTAGCTGCAACGACCAGCGCCAACGACCAACATGGCGGGCTCGATCGAACCAATCACCGCACGGCATTTTGAGATCTTTTTTTGACATGATCTATTTGTGATATCGACGCTGGGAAAAGCAATGCGTTAGATTCAAAACGACGACAATATAGAGGTTGTGAGACGAAAAGGTCCTATAGCAGACGCGTGTGGAGGGTGCGTTGGCGCCGGTTGTAACGAGATAACCTTCTCGTGCGACTCGTGCGTGACGACTCGCTGAGATGCTCCGCGCTCTCTCAGGCTTCTTCATGGATTGCTACATTTGAACTCGTCCAGAGAAAAATGGACACGGCCTCCATGATGTGTTGCCAATGTCTCATGCAAGCTAACACGAAAGCGGAGCTGCCCACGCAGAGCTATGGGTGGTGTGGTTGAAACGAGTAGCTGCTTTGGACGGAAGTGCGTGTTGTTGGTGGGCTCGGATCTTGGACGCATGTGGTTGTGGCCTTGCTAGAAAGGGATGGCGGTTTACCTGCGGTTTTGCTCAAACGAACGGCAGGCGATGTAACAACTCGAGATAACGACTACAAGCTTGTTCGACTTCGGGCTCGGGTATCGCAAGGTGGTTGAGCCACAACAGGCTAGCACGAGGGTACATAAATTGTGTACCTAAAGCTATGTACCCTTGGTAGGGATCACCATGTCATCCAGATCGCAGAGATATCAGTTGCACGCTGCTTCTCTATCTCCTTGTAGTCTGCAGCTAGACTACGCTCTATGTATACCACGTTGTGCACTTGGCGCCGACTCTGAAATGACCATAGCTCTAGTTGCTACACTCTCACTGTTGTGAGCGAGGACGTTGCGCTAAATGGCTGAAATACCGGACAGTACAGCGCCATGCGAAGGCCCGCAACGTTGTGCCTTTGCGATGGCGAGCAGTCCATTAACTCGCGTTGAAGCCCCCGGTGAGAGCGTCTTTGTGGGGGCAGACAGCTACGTACGACGCGACAATTCGAAACCAGTCGAAGCAAAGGTCATCGCTCGTTCATCAAAAATGGAAACCCGCACGCCAATGGGCCATCGATCCATCGTCAATGCCAACGTCGGCGAGCCATTTGTAGCTGGAGCGGTGGGTAATACGCCCCGTCTCTTCTTTCACGTGGAAGACGAGGAACGTACCCACTTGCTTGCTAAAAAACGGCTTGGCGATCCGCGGTAGGTACCGGTAGATGATTTCGTACTGCACGTTGTTGAGCCGCGTCATGCACGTCGCCGAGATGCGCAGAACGTTCTTCATGATCAAGAGGCCGTCGTCGACGAGGACGTCATCCTTGTACGCGATGCAGCAGCCGCGGAGCGACGTCGCGAGCACCCGAAGATGCGGTATGTTGAGGTACTCGCGCAGCGAGTGCGATTTCGGGACACGGATGTCATCCGGCAGCCAGCGTCCGTGGAGCCAAATGACAGCGATACCGATCAGTACGACGACGCCCGAGATGATGGCCGAGAGGTAGTATGTGCGACGAATCGCACTGTACGTGAAGCAGCTCGTCGACGTGGGCAGTCCGCAAGAGGTTGGGAGGTTCTGGTTGCGGTATGGAAACACAAACGCTTCCAGCGAAAAGACCAGAATCCAGTTGGTGACACTGATGATGAGGATCAGCCACGTCTGCGTCACCAAGCGAGGCATGAACCAGATCTGGATCAGCGTCCCCGTCATGATGCCGACGATGGACGCGACTTGGACAGGCCCCAGCAGCGCGTAAAACGATGCGTTAAAGGTACCGATTGGGTTTTGAATGAGAAAGGTCGTGAGCACTTGGAGATTGCCGTTGCCCCAGAAGCAGACGAAAAGGATCGCAAGACCGACGACGTTCTTAGAAAGGTAGACGGGCACGATACACACCACGCTGCGCCGCAGAAAAATGCTCTGCACGATGACAAGGTACATGATCGTCAGCCAGAGCACGATCGAGTTGGTCATCATGAGCGAGTCGCACTTCCAAATCATGGTCACGACGCCCTGGATCTGCAGCAGCATGCCGAGATTCGTCTCAAAGTTGTAGTTGTAGCACTGCGTGACGCCGAGCACGTCCCATGGCGCGCTCGCCTGCACGATCCCGCCCTGGTACTCGTCGATCGCAGGCACGGTCCGGAGAAACTGACTGCCACTGAGCCCGCCCGTCACCTGCGCCGTGTGCCCCGCGTTCAGGTACACCTCGCCGCGCTTGCAGACGCCAA
>NW_012157504.1:0-2442 GCF_000151545.1 Saprolegnia parasitica CBS 223.65
CGCATCAAGGCGCTGCGTCGACGGCGCCGACCTTCTTTGGCGTCCCCATCGACGACGCGACGACCCTGTTGCAATTTTGCGACAAGGTGAATGCCAGTGTGCTCGCCGCCGAGCCATCCATCGATGTCGCGTGCGATGGCTGCCGTCACGCAGTGGCCGCGCCGGACGACACGTCTGCCTTCGGCGACTGGGTCCACGAGCATTGTCCGCTGACCAAGGTTGACGCGACGGCCGCCATGTGCATCATGAGCCCCAGCCCCAAGCTGTACCCGTACTTGTTGACGTATCCGCAAGCCAAGAAATGCCGTCGCTACTTTTTGAGCCAAAGGGCAGCGGTAAGTCGTCTGCGGCTGTGCTACGAAGCGCAATTTGGTGGCTTGTTGAAGCAGCTCTTGGAGGCTCTCGCGTACTCTGCGCTGACCCTCGCTGTGCTGGCCTTTTTTATCTTTTGGGCACTGGTGAGTGCCCAGCGCAAGCGCGACACGATGGACGAAGACGACGAGCTAATGTATGAAGCTATGACCGCGCGGCCGTCAACACAAGGATAATACTCAAAAATCAACTCTACCTTTTCGAGTTCATTGATCTCAAGGACATGCCTGTAGTCGAGCGCCGTGGCGTGGCATGGTACTCGACACAGTCCAAGATCAGGGCATGCGGATGGACCACGATGATTCTTGTACCGTCGGGGGTGAAAGGCCAATGACCTCCAAGCATGATGTATTAGTAGATATGGTTGTCGATGGTCGCGTCGCGGGGTGGGCACTCCAGCCGTTGGCCTGGATGGCGCCTATTGTGGCTGATCGTCGCGCTAACGTGCTTGATGATCAACTTGCTTTTGTAGAAGATCGTGCCGGTTGATGTGAGCGCAAACGACCAGAAGTTTTCGTGCGCCTTCTTGGCGTCGTTGACGTTAATCACCTTCACATTTGTCGGATGGGAGGTTGGCTGCAATGACATCTCGTCCCGAGGCGCCACCGTAGCGGCCACTTGGACCGCTTCAGTCGCGATGGAGCTTCAGTGTACTAGTACCCGGCATGGATGATGCGTTGGAGGTACGGCTAGATCTGCTTACCACGATTATTTCCACCGATGCGTCGCTCCCGTCGTTGTGAAAGGAGCAGCAGGCGCCTCTCCGAAAGCAGTCGTCAGTGAAGTACAGAGGCTCTTAAATGGGAGATGTCGATGACCCTAAAGAGATGGAACGCGGCAGATCGATGCGGCGGGTGGCGTCTAGCACGAGAGCTTGCATAACAGCAATTGCGTCTCTGATTGCGGCAGGCGCCTCGCCGATCGACCGACGAAGGACGACACGTCGTATCGGGCCGGGTGGGTGCTTGGAAGCTTCAAACACGTCGGCATGGGTGTGCAAAGACCTCGTCATCTTTGGAAACGTGGGTTTCGAGCTGCTGCTTGCTGCTTCCTCGCACACTGCATGTTCAACGTACAAGCGCTGTACAAAGCAGACTGTGCCAACCATCCCGACGCACGGTCACGTTGCACCGACTCCAAAACCACATAGTGGTCAAGAATCGTGACTGGGAATCCAGGCTTGCAGCGAATCTTGACTCAAGATATACGGCTAGCTAGACTGCAAACCGTAACTGAGTAGGATTGCGATGCCTCAACATGACGTGGGTTGGAAGATGCGGTCGTTCGTGACGCTGATCTCGTAGCGAGGACCGCCGCGGATGTCAACCACGTTGTACCGCCTTCGCGCCAAAGGGTGAAGATGAGGTCGTAGCTATGCGACTCGGTTTGGCCGGGGACCATTGTCGAGGAATTGGAAAAGTATCAAGTGTTCAGCGCGGTATCAAGTGACATGAGACACCTGCTACATATAACGTCATTTTTGGACAATATCAAGCCTTGAGATCTAGATAGCAACGTCTAGCCTTGTCGCAGTGTGTCGACCACAGGCAGTATTACTGCGGATTGTAGTTGTCCGTCACCAGTCTTTTCGGCGGGTTTGGGTGACAGGGTATTGGCATGTAGCTCGCTGATCAATACCGGTAGCGAGAAGTGGGAGCCGAGGGGCTCGCAGCACTATTATACGCCAATGCACCTCTCTTCGCGTCATGGACACGATCTCGCATGCGACTATCTTCAGCACTGTTTGGCTTTGGCCAATGCTATTCAGTGCATCATCTGGTCCAAGGGTCCAAGCAAGCCATTTGCGTTTCTGGGTCCGTGTCACACGTGGCCAGTTCCGTTGGACTCACACGAGAGGTGCCACTCTACCCTCCTGTTTTACTGTCCTTGCAGTTTGCAATACGCCTCGCCTCGACACCATGTACCTCGTCACGTGGCCGATCCGCGCGTACTTAGCGTGGAGTGGCCTTGCGCTGCTGTACTTTGTCGCGGTGCCGATCGTCCTCCTCTCGAGCTTTCTGCGGCCGCTCGTCCCGCTTGCTGACGCTGCGATCGTCGGAGGCTGCGTCG
>NW_012157505.1:0-2442 GCF_000151545.1 Saprolegnia parasitica CBS 223.65
GACGATCTTGGGGTGCTCGAGGCGCGCGCAGAGACGGATTTCGTTCATAAATTCCTGCAGCCACACTTCAGAACGCGAGAAAATGAGGAATAAACGTACCTGGATCGCGTTGTGGTCCTTGGCCTTGGACGGCAGTAGCTGCTTCATGGCGACCTCGTCCTTGCCAAACGACGCGTGGAAGACGACGCCGTACCCGCCCTTGACGAGGAGCGACACGTTTTGGATTTCGTTTTGAGGAATCCGGAACTGCGAGAGCTCCTCGTCGAAGCGAATGTCGTTGGCGACGCGGAAGCCGTCGGGGTTGCCAAAGTTGTCGAGCGCAGTCATACCGCCGGCCTCCGTCTCGTTGATGTAGTCAAACTTGTGTTTGGCTGCGTCATTCTTGGCCTTGAGCTTGTAGATGACAGCAGCGAGAATGAAGAGGACGGCGCAGGCGATGCCGATGATCACATACATCGTGCTGCCGTTGCCCGAGTCGGCGACCGTGTCCGTTGGGAGCGGCGCCTGCGTGCAAATGAGCATGCCCTGTGACACTTTGGAGTCGCGCTCGATGAAGAAGGCCATGCCTGTCGGCGACTGCCCGCAGCTGGAGACCATGTCGGACTGGAACGACGTCGAGTTGAGCTTCCGGCACCCGCGGCAGTTGTCTGCACTCATGAGCTTAAGCGGCAGCGTTTGGCATTCGCCGACTGCCTTGACGAACGTCGCGACCAGCGTCTTGCAGGTTGCCTCGCAAATCGTCGGGAGGAGAAGGCCCGTGCTGGTAACGGGGCACGAGGGCACGATGGACGCGGCGAGGTTCGTGATCTGCGAGCACGCGGGCGTCGAGCAGTATGCGTCGATCGTCGTGAGGCGGCAGTTGGCGAGCGCTGGCGTCTTGGTTGCGTTCGAGAGATCGGCGTACTGCTCGTAGAGGGCCGAACAGTTGGGCGTCGTCTGGGCGGTCGCGGCAGCGACCGCCATCGCGAGGAGCATAACACCACGCTGCATCATGGGTTGGGCAGAAACAAGTCTGCTCAAACTCTGGCTCTGGCCGCAACCAACTTCGAACTTCGATAGTATTACAATCCCAGGTGGCAATTCGTTGAATTGCGGCGGGTCGTCGCCGTGGCCAATGTTGTTCGGTTGTTGCGCAGCTTGTAGCTTGTAGATGTCATTGCTCGGGTTGTGACGTCGACCCAGTTTGCACTTGCGACGACGATCCATTGGTCTCGGAATCTCGGCTGCTTCGCGGTTGAGGAGCCGCGACCGAGCCCACAACGTCCGCAATGCAATCGAATGTCCCCAAATACTGTTTCTGTATTTGTCTCGCATGGCGATGTCCTCGACTGTCTGCCATTGTACGCTACATACCGGCTTTGTTACTGGCAACGTCCTGTCAATCTCCTGGTGCTTGTTCGTCATGATGCTCTAGCAGTGGCTTTCCCACGTTGTGCGCTCCGTGGATGGACTGGGCAGTGCATTCGCATCTATCACGGGCGGCTACATGTAAGCAAGGTACTGGGCAAAACTCACAGAGTGAGTGCTCTGTCGGTACACAGGTACTATACGCGCCGAGCGCGTCACCGTCGTTTGGAACCATCTGTCCGTCTCGAACAGGGACTTTCGAGGGTCTCGTACCAATTTATTTTGAAAGTGCATACCATTTAAATGTGTCGCCTTCATGGTAGTCCTATCATAAACGCACAATAATAATATTCTAGTTTTCACGTGTTGCCCCGTTTTGACAGACGAGCGTAGCGATCAACGTGGAGCATTTCCGCTCTGCCATGACGGCGTGCAATGACACGCTAGCAGCTTTCTGGGTCGACCGCCGGGCCTGCCTTCTCTCGGGGAAGCCGGCAACGAATGCATCGACGTACTGCGCCGAGCCTGCGTGCGTTCGCCAGCTCACGTCGCTCCAAGTCGCGCTACAAAACCAGTGCAGCGGCGTCGCTGACGCAGACATTCCCAAGGTACCGTCCGCTAGCACTGGAAGCTCTCTTAGGACTACGCTAGGTGCTCGGCGCCCGCCTGACGCCGTCGTTTTGCCTGCTTGCGTGCGTCAATGTCTTTGAGACGCTCCAGCAGTCCCAGGCCGCTTGCACACGAAGCGGCGCCAAGACCGTCGCGCAGTGCAGTGCGTGCACCTCGTACAAGCTCACAGTACCCAAGCTCGTGCAGGGCTGTCAATTTAACGCGTCGTCAGCGAGCTTGCTGGCCACGATCGCAGGGGACAGCAGCGAGTGCGAAACCAGTGTCGCCAACGCGTCCTTTGACAGTACATAGCGTCGTGTCAGTCTTGCGGCTCTCACGTTTTGTGCGCAGGCACGGACGCAAACTCTGCAATTTACTGGGTCCTCGGCGCACTCGTCACGTGCATCGTCGTCGGTCTCGGTGTCTATCGTCATCTGAAGCGCAAGAACGTCGTCAAGAAGGACCTCAACTACTATCGCAAGCAAG
>NW_012157506.1:0-2440 GCF_000151545.1 Saprolegnia parasitica CBS 223.65
AACCTAGGTACATGCATGAGACGTGCGACGGACGTGGAAGAGGGATACGAACCGCTGGCGCGCCACCGAGATCTTGTTCAGAATCGGCTCCGTCTCACTGATCGAGCGCTCCATCTTGACGAGGGTCGTCGACGACGACTTGTACGACGGCGTCGGCGCGGCGAGCGGCGATGGCAGCAAACCAAGGTCGGCCTGGAGCGACTGCAGGTCCTTGAGCGCGACGCGGATCGTCGCGATGATGGCCGAGATACCTAGCATGAAACATAAGCACGTGGCAGCATGGGAATGGGATGTCATACCTTCGTCGTGGTAGAGCTGCTGGAGGTGCGAGACGTTGGCGTCGACGCGCGTGCTAATGTAGTTGTCCGTGATCTTGTGCGCCTTGTTGTTCTTGTCGTGCTTCTTGAGGATCTTGCGAAGCCCCGTCGCGTTGAGTTCGACGTAGTGCAGCAAATGCACGAGCTCTTCGCCGATCTTGCGGTACCCGTCGGCGAGGCTCGCGATGGTCTGCGCCTCGGACGCATACTGAAGCGACTGCTGCGCTTGGCGGTACGTCGCGAGCCGCTGCGCAAACTCGCCTTGCTTCGTAAGGAAGAAGAGCACGATCTTCTCAATCTCCGCGTCAAGCTTCTTCTCAAACTCTTGCTGCAGCTCCTTGCGCGTCTCAGCCTCGCCGAACTCGGCGATCTTGGCCTGCGACTTGGGGAGAAGAGCGGGTCGTTCGGGTCCTTGGAGCGGAGCGTGAGCTTCTTCAGGTCCTTCTTGAGCTGGCGGTACTCGAGGTATTGCCTACGGGCTGCATGAGTTGCCTATCCTTCGCCTCGGCCCGCAGGAGCGCGTGCGATGGGCTCCACGGCGCCGCTCGCTTTGCGCCGAGGAAGGCGCCATCTTCACGCGCATGCTGCTGCCATGGTCCATGCAGGCGACGTACCCTTCCCACTCGGGGTTGACGTTGAGCAGCAGCTTCTTGCCGAACTTGACCATCGTCGCTTGCTTCCCGTGGACAAGAATCGAAAATGAGCCACGGAGGACCGCGGGCGAATCCGGATAATCGGGTCGATGTCCGGATACGCCGCTGGCCCGTTGGGTTTGTCCCGTATGTCCCACGCACCGGAAATAGCGTGGGATGCAGCCTCGCAGCTCCGGACGAGGAGGCAGGTGCGACGAGAGCAGTGCATAGGCGTGCTTGCTGTCCTTCTAGGCTTCGACGGCAGTCGAGTCCTTTGTACTAAGGCTTCGAGTGCGTGCATTCAGCAAGGAAGGAGCGACGGTTGTCCTGCGGTTGAAGAAACCAGTGGTCGCACCCTTGTCTCTGCAGCTTGCGTTCGACGTGGACTGTTACGCGCGGGCATGGACCTGGATGGCGCACGCCAAGGCCATTGCACTGCACGTATATGGTCTCACTACCGCTGGATCGACGACCGTTCTCTCGACCCGCGACGTGGCAGCGCACACTAAATGTGGATATGGATATGAGGTGGGATTTACTGGGACAAACCGACGCAGGACGGTCTACTACATGGCGCCATTCAAGGATGGGCGCGACAACCCCACCGGCTGGTGCGACGCCAAGTGCTTTCTCTAGCCAAATGGAATCTCACAGCATTACAGACCGGCAATTGCCGTGCGAACGCCACCCCTCGTTCTACCCACAACGCTGCAAGGTCAGTCCTCCTTCAAGAGACCAATTGACGGCCCGTTGTTGCTGCCAATGACACCGCGTACCGAGGGTGTGGCGGTCCATGATTGGAATGAAAAATTGCAAGCAACTGATCGGGATGGCGGGTAGTGCTAGCGATGATGGGGGGATACTCTTCGCGCGGGTTCTTTGTAGAGTCCACGCCGTGTCGCGCGCGTCTCGACACCGCTGCGTCGCTTTGGGTCCGTGGAGCCCGGGACGCAGGCGACGACGACGGTGTGCAAATCGAGCAGCAACTGGTTGCCGCGATCCGCGAGTTTGCACTTTGGAAAGTGCAATGTGGTAAAAACGCATTCAACTCGGTGAAATATTGCACGCTGCAAGAGACATGGTGCACAAGAGAATAGGAGCGAGGTACAGAGCTCACCTCGCGTCCCTCGAGCTCCACGTGAGGTGCGATGGATGCAAGCAGCTATTCGTCTTGAAACAGAGACTGGAGTGGTAGAGGTGGAGCCCTTGCACCCCCGCCGGCGCCAACCTGCATCAAACCATGCATCGAATCGAATCGATGGTGAGGAAAGGGTGGATGGGTCGCTGCGGCGGCGCATCGCCACGCAGCCGCCTCGAGACCCCGCGGCAAGTTCCCGCGGTCGCCACCACCCCTGCGCCGTCTCGCACTCTCTGACTCGCACACGTGACTCGTCCTCTCAGATCTTACTCTCATCGTACTAGTAGGACCGAAGCACGTACTCTCTTACGGCAAAAAACTCATTTCGCTTACGACATGGAGACGGTTCTTAC
>NW_012157507.1:0-2438 GCF_000151545.1 Saprolegnia parasitica CBS 223.65
TCACGACACTGCAATGGCTGCCGTCGTTGACCGCTCCGCAATGCGCCGCTCGGTCTCAACGGCCTCACCTTCCGGCGGCGTGTGGCCGACAAGAACGCGGCCGCTGGCGACGAGGAGAGCGCGCCGAGCTCGCGGCCGCAAAGGCTACTCGGCGCCCTCAAGGGTGTCTTGCTTGAGAAAGCGCCCGGACCCAAGTCGCCGCAATGGTGGACTGAGTTCCACCGGCTCAAGGCCGCCAACGTCCTTCGCTGGGAGGCCGCGAGCGTCACCGAGTCGGATTTTATTGAAGTCTTGTACGCGGGGAGCGACGACCAGCAAAAATCCTATTTGCGCCAAGAGTACCCGACGCTACTGTCGCACCACCAGGAGCGCTTTACGGTAAGCAACATCCGATGCTTCTTCGAAACGACTCGATGTAGGTGTGGCCGCGACCGACGCAGGTCTGTCCTGTGACGCCGTACTCCGGGCGCTGTGCGGCGACCAGCATCGCACCGTCGCCGTGTCTCGCGACATTAATCGACACGCTGCGCACGTCGCTGGGCTGGACGCGCCACGAGACGTCGGCGTTTCTCAAGTCGCTTCAAACCACCGCCCACGTGCACTCGGCGGTCGACTACGTGTGTGCCCGCCGCCAAGCGCTCACGCTGCCTCTCTCAGTGGCCTACCCGCGCATCACCCGCGCGGTCTGGAGTACACTGGACGAGGCGGCGCAGCAGCTCCTCACCCCCGATGACACGAGCTACATTGCCTCGCTGCCATCGTACGTATGCTCCTGATTTACATATCAAGAAAAAAATCAAGTTGACACATTAAGTGTCCCACGCCTTTTCGTACTCAGTTTGCTCGGCAAACCACCGACGCAGTTCAGTGTGGCCATAGCGCGCATGGGCGGCGTCCTCGTCAAGCGTAAAAAAGTCGAGCGACGCCAAGCACGCGACAATGTGCTGGCCAAAGCCACTAGATGCTTCGTCTACCAGCGCATGCGATCGCAATGTAAGGAGACGCGCAATCAAGATAGGGGCACCTCGCTTGGACATATGCAAGAGCAGACGAAGCACCGTTTCCTTGGCGCGCTCGGTCGCCGGCGTGTGTCCCTCGATGGCATCGAGCATCGTCTGCAGCTGGGCAATGGACATACTCGCACCTGGACTGTGTCAGCGACATGTACGAGCTGTGTACGACGGAGAGCTTACTCTGCATGTTGAGCCAGCATTGCAGCAGTAGGTCGTCAAGCGACGGGCACTGCCGCTGGAAGAGGTCACGGGCCATTGATGGAAGCGTGTCACGACTGAGGAGCTCGGTCGCGTAAAATTCTAGCCAGACGATATTGGGCTCGTGCAGCGAAGACAAGAAGAGGCGGACCCCACATGGAGAGGTTCTTGAGGAGGCGGGCGCAGGCGAGCTTTGTGGCCACGTCGTCGTCCGTGTACCAGCCGAGGTAGATGTCGAGGTTGCTCGGCGCTCCGATCACGTGGTGGTTGGTGTCTAGCATACCATTGATATGCATGCATCTACAAGCGTCATGTACCGTTGACAACGAGGTTGGCGAGCGCAGTGAAGATCGCCGTTGCGCAGGTTCGCGTACAGTCCATGTCGGCAAGCCGCTCGGTGAGGGCCGCGATGCCACCATGCGCCGCGATCTGGTGCTGCAGTGGCGCTACAGTGCAAGCATGCAGTGAGCTACGAATGGGACGTGATGAAGCGCACTGAAGGCGGCAAGGTTGCCGAGGCGCACGACCGCGGCTTCGACGAGGAGCGAGCCTTCGCACTGATGCAGGATGCGGACAAGCTCCGGGATCGTCTTGGCCTCCATGTCCAGAAGCGTCTCATCTCGAACGACCTCGTCATCGTCGGCCGCGCTCTTTGGGCTGCATGGACGAGCTTCGTCTCGGCCCGTCGCGAGCCACAGGTAGGCGCAGGACGCTGCAGCCAATGCTACGACCAACGTAGCTGCGTCGCGAGATCCCATGCACACTAATTCTATCCAAACAAACCACTGCACCGTCTTTTTCAATCATACAGTATTTACGTGACGTGACCCGCGCCAGCTCACGACGCTCGATAACGGTACGTTCTAGCGCCGCCAGGGTCGTTCCTTGTACGCTTCTACCACACACTAAAGCATAGTGAGCGCTTCAAAGCGCAACGGATGTGCGTGCGTCGGACGCGGACGCGATCTCGGGTGCACACGAAATAGTATAATGAGTCGCATATAGTGTGAAAAGAGGTGTATCTTGAAGAGGCGTCAGTTGAAAAATAATGCCATCGAACGACGTCCAGCTGCCGCGCATCTGCTTTGACGACGAGTACCGCGTCCGCGTGCTCGAATTGGAGAAGTTTGTGCACACGCAGGAGCTCGAGACCGAATGCAACCAGTTCGTCTCCAGTGCGTTCGCTCCATATGCCGCATCTTGCCTCACATTTTCGTAGAAATGGAG
>NW_012157508.1:0-2438 GCF_000151545.1 Saprolegnia parasitica CBS 223.65
GGCAGGTGGTCGGGCTGTACACGGACGTCGGGGGGCCGGCTGCGTCGTGTGCGTCCCAAGGAGCAACCGAGAATATGTGATCGTGCATGCAATTAAATTCACTTTTCTACCTCTACAATTCCTTTTTCGTACTACTTCACTTGCTATTGGTATCACGATTAAAATGACGCGCATAAAAATACACGAACGGCGGAACCTTGGCAAGTTCCGGATATGGCGGCCACAATCGGCGGCAGTCGCTCCACCGCCGGCAGCGTCGACCGGCATGCTTGCAAGACCGACACCCATGCTGTGAGAAGCCATGCCAAATGGACTGCGCAGATGACCCTGGGTGAGCCAAGCTAGCGCATGCTCTTGCTGGCCAAGGCTAACCTAGGCTAGCCAATGCGAGCTAGCTAGATGCGAATTGTTCGGGCTGTCCGCTCGATGCCATCCTTGCAGACTTCGACTCCAACCATGATGACAGCGTTGGTGTGTGGTACCGGTATGCGGACGCTGTGGCAAGCAGCAGTGGCGGCCTGTTGCCAAATGATCGCACCTTGCGCTGTTGTTGCACACCCGAGGCCTGTACTGTACGACGACTGACCACCATGCATTGTAGCGCTGGTACCCATGAGAGCGAGGGCAGCGTCGGCCGCGTCAATGGCAGGAGCGGTGTCGTCGTCGGCAGTAATCGGAGCCGTGGGGCCAGCGACCATTACGGCGTGGCGCCGTTTACCCGTGAGCAAGGCTTGCAGCGACAATTTTTTTTCATGCGATGCTATTTTTATTCATTTCACGAGATGTAATATTGAAATTGGATTCACTTAAGATAGTACGTATATTAAAACGGTTCAGAGCCCCGATCTTGCATATTTGACCCCACCAAGGACTCATTTTATTACTATCCCTCCGCTTTTATTGCACATAGAAAGCGATATTAACCTTTAAAAGGTTTTCAAATATTAATTGCATATACCACTTCAACAACAATGGCGAGATCTGGTCTCAGACGCAGGCTCTGTCAACGCGCGGTCGCTGCGGCAACCATGCGAGCACACGGAGAACCACACGACAATTGATTCGCCATACGTCGATCAAGCGCCATACACGTCCACTGTGCACTGCCACCACCGGTATTGGCGCGCCTCGCGGACCGGCACCACTGGGTGCACCCGCTCGCCCGCACCCGCTGCCACGCTTGCAAGGCGTCTCTGCTGCTCTTTTGGAAGAAGCGCAACTGCTACATGGTACTGCGCTTCCATTCATCTAGGCTAACGATGCTTACGCTTTGTGCTAGTGTGGTCAAGTGGTCTGTGCCTCGTGTCGCCAGCACCTCGTTATCGAGCAGCATTCCAACAACAGCAGCATTCTGCACGCGCGCGTCTGCACCGATTGCCACCATACCTACTTTAGCGCGACAGAGCGAGCAGACAATCGTGCATTGCCGCCAGAGACAGCGCCCGTCAAGCCCCCGGAGACAGCCTCGATTGAGCTGCCCGACCTGTCGACGCGGCGCCTGTACCAGCCGCGTACGAACACACGACCACCCCAGCGCCCAACGCGCAAGTCCGCCTTCGAGTCGCCGCGGCGACAGTCCACTACGCCTAAGAAGCGGGCGTGGCCGTACCATTGGTGCCCGCCACCGGTCGTGGTCCACGAAGGCAAGCGGGTGCGCGTGCTCCAGGATCTGCGCCTTCTCGACACACCGCCATCCGAGATCTACGATGTGCTCTGTGCCCTCGCCGCAAAGACGTATGCATGCCCGATCGCCGGCGTCACCTTTCTCGATGCCAAGCGGCAGTGGTTCAAAGCGCGCGTCGGTCTCAAGCAGTCGGAGATTTCGCGTGACGTGGCACTCTGCGCCCACGCCATTGCATCGACGGCGCCGCTCGTGGTCCTCGACGCGACGCTCGACGACCGCTTTCGTCAGAACCCGCTCGTGACTGGCCCCGCGAGCTTTCGGTTCTTGGCCAGTGCGCCGGTTTGCGTTCGCGGGCACGTTGTCGGCACCGTCATGGTCGCCGACACGCACGTGCGGCCAGTGTGCGACGCGACCGACCTCGTGCAGCTCGCTCATGCGCTTGAGCGAATCCTATACGAGCACAATAAGGACGCTGACTAAACACAATAATATAGCGTCACACGGAAAATGCTCGGATGGCGAAGCCCTTGGTATCAGGGATGAGCTTTTGCACCATGAAAAGCTCGTGACTCTTGCACGCATCTAGTACGGCGTCATTCGTACTCGGCGGCGTCGTTCGTCTGTAGAAGATCGCAATACTAATTGCATTGATCCATCACGTCATCAAGCACGCATGCCTGCCTCGTGGCAGCATCCGAGAGCACTGTCGTTTGTCGTGGCGAACTCTCCAAGTCTCGAGTGGGACGCGGAACGATACCCGCGATGCGCGCTCTTTCTGCTCGTGTCTCTGTACCGTCATCATGGCCTGTCGACG
>NW_012157509.1:0-2437 GCF_000151545.1 Saprolegnia parasitica CBS 223.65
ACTTTACATATAGACACCACATCGGCCTGGATACATTGATACGAATACATTTGTAGCCACGTGGTGCTGGTGCGCAGCGAGCAAGTGCTGCGCAAGTGCGGAAAGGCGTCGCCCGAGTACCGCGCGCTCGAGAAGCTCCACCCGCTCTCGTACGCTGGCTTTGCAGGTAGCATCGTCGTGCAACTCGACGTACGACGGCCATCGATGCAGGCATTGTCGGCGCGCAGTCAGTCATGTTTGCCAAAAGCTCGGGCGAGCTCATCCAGCTCTCGCTCCAAGGCCGCAACCAGTTCAATCGAGTCCTCACGTATGTGATCCTCGCGGGCTTGGTCCTAACGATTAGCGTCCAAGTACGTGGCGAGTCGTCGTCGTCTTCTGGGTTTAGACTTGGGTAGACGCACATGCTCGCGCTGGGGCTCAAGCACTTTGATGCGCTCTACATGGTGCCCGTCTTCACCGTACGTACTGTCGTGCTGTATTGCAGCATCGAGTCGAGATCGCATAGTGCTTCTTCATTTCGTTCTCGGTCCTCGGTGGCGCCGTGTACTTTGACGAATTCCAAGCCTTTACGCTCTACCAGTCTATCTGCTTCCCGCTCGGCGTCGCCATCACCGTCGGCGGCGTCATTCTCCTCTCGCGGCGTGAGATGCGGCTGAGCGAGGTATGTACACCTGACGACAATGAGGCTATCATCTTTTGACGCGTTAAACGCTATGCAGACGACGCTCGATGGCACGGCGTCGCCGGGCACCGAGAGCCAAGATTTCGCACTCACCACAACACCGACCTTCACGCGGCGCGTCGATATCTCGGTAGCACCCTCTCAAGACGTCCACACTAACGTTAGTGTAGTAGGAAGCATAGATACCCGACGACACATCGCAATCCTATTTTGATGCTCGTTCGCACATCTCTTTCCCCCTGGTGGTGGCTCCCACGTCGTGTGCGATACGTCCTGTCTCGTCGTCGCAGGCTTGCGATGATGATGATGATGCTGGACACTGCGTGTCGCGTGATCAACCAACCTTCTTTGAACCGCATTCGGATCGCACCAAGTGCAATGTCACGGATCGCCATGCATCTCTGATCTTTTAACCCACGAGAAACATGGTTGCAGCCTCCGCGCCCGCCGTCAACCAAGGCTCGTGGCATCGTCTGCACGGTTGGAGGACGCATTGGTGCTCGAGCGATCCGACGCCGCATTGCATTACGTCCTGTTACGGCGGGTGCGACGTCAAAGCACTGGACGGTATACTTAGTCCAAGAGATGAGACCTTCGTTGCGCAGAGGCGAGGAACACTCTCTCTCGAAATGTCCGAAAAACAGAAAAATGAAAAAAATACAAGGGTCGTCGCCCGGTATTTTAAAAAAGACGATAAAACTGCACCTCGTCAGAGAGGCAGTCGCGCGCGTTTTGATTGGCGCATTGGATTCTGCTGGTGCGTCCAGCGTGCATTAAAATACAGTGTTTTCGACCGTCCCACGGAGCTGTTTTTAGAATATCTTGGTGTTTGTATGCCATTTTTTGCGGCGGGGTAAAAACGAGAATAAAAATACAGTACGCTGCCGGCTTCGGGTTTCACGGGCCGGTTATTGCGACAGATTAAAAAACTGCATCGGACCTGCGGGCGCCGAGGTACTCTGCGACCGACGACGCCGCCATGGACGCTCATGCGCTCGATGCTGTAGATGTCCGACCATGAGACCAACACGTCCAACCTCTTCATCGGCATTGGCATCTGCTTGATCGGGTCGACGATCTCGAACCTCGTGCGTCCAGCCCGGCGAGAGCGAGCACGGGTGCTGACTCTCTTCCATGCCTGTGTAGGGGCTCAACATCCAAAAGTACTCGTTCATCATGCAGGCGCACCTGCCCGACCACGAGCGCAAGCCGTACAACACGCAGTGGCGGTGGTGGCTCGGTTTCTTCGGCGTCGGCGTCGGGTCCATCGCGGACTTTGCCGCGCTCACGTTTGCCGCGCAGGTACGCGACCTTGGCCCATGCGCCGCATACGACAGCGCGTGTGTAGAGTATCATCATGCCGGTCGGCGCCTTCACGCTTGTCTGCAACATTATGTTCGCGCATTTCTGGCTCAAGGAAAAGCTCACGCGCAACGATCTCTGGGGCACCGTGTGGATCGTGATCGGTGCCGTCATGGTCACGGTCTTTGGCTCGCACGAAAGCACCAACTACACGCTGCACGAGCTCCTGCGCTTGTACTACCGCTGGGACATGCTCATCTACCTCGTCTTCATCGTTGGCGTCGTCTTCTTCCTCTACTCGATGCTCATGAACGCCGAGCGCATTCTGAAAAAGAAGGGCGCGCTCTCGACCGAGTACAAGACGGTGCTCAAGACGCACCCGCTTGCGTACGCCGGCCTCGCTGGTACAGCTTCTTCTTGCCTCTCGTACCTATGAACTAGAATCTGATTTTT
>NW_012157510.1:0-2435 GCF_000151545.1 Saprolegnia parasitica CBS 223.65
GCGTCGTGGCAATGAACGTCGTCGCCTCGGACGCATTGGCAAAGTATTTGCTCGAGTCCAGCTTGTGGTTGAGGCTCCGGACGTCGCGACGGATGCGCTCTCGCCACTGCGCTTGCAGTGCGTCGAGGAGAGCGGCCGTGTCGTCGGGACAGGCCGACGGCAGCGCCAGCTCCAGCTCCCGCAGCTTCTTTGCTGACATGTGCGCCCAAACACGCTCGATGGCCTCGGTCGGCAGCCATGTCACTGCGGCCGCGATCTCGTCGACAGCGCAGCTGTCCGCGGCTTGCGTGGCGCAGAGCTCAACCAGCGACGTCGTGCCAAGCATGATTAGGTGTTTTAAACACCGTGTGTTGCGTAGGATGAAAACACGCAACTGGAACTATCACACTAGGGCCCAGCTTTATAGGAGCAACAAATCTTCAAACTACATGGTGTATTAGATGCGTTCAACTGCACCGATAACCAGAAAGCTCGTCATGCAGCAGTGGGCAAAAGTCGGATGGACTCTGTGGAGCTGAAAAAGCTGGTGAAACACGACACCGGCACACGATCTCAATCTTCGTAGGGCGACTACCTCTCTTTGCAGGAGCTTCCGAGACCTGACTCAAGGCCCATAAACTGTGTGTTGGCCCCTTGCTTAACTGTCCAAGCGCTGAGCACATGCCACGTCCATCAGGTTTAAGAGTGATGTTCTGGAACGAATGCATGCGGCTATGATTCCCAGTGGAACGTTCCAGCCTTGTTTCCGGTGATGTTAACAACCTGTTCTGCGCACTGATATTGCAATCGTCGTTTAGACAGCCTGCTACGTGCACTGTGTGAGCGCTCATCATTCTTCGGTTATCACCATGACAGCCACAAGAACCAAGTACGCTACCTTTGCCACGCCTGCGCCAGCGCACCCGGCTCGCTCGGCCAGCACCGTTTCGCGCGCATTCTTTGCCTGGGCACTGCCGCTCATTCGCACGCGGCGCCAGCTCCACCTCGACGACGTGTGGCCACTCGCGCCGGAGACCACGTGCAGTGTCAACGCAGCGCCGCTTGCTAACGCGTACGCCGCGTCGTCGTCGGTCGTCATGGCTTTTCTGGGCGTGTACGGCTGGTCGTACTTTTGGATGGGGCTGCTTGGCTTGCTGCTGCGACTGCTGGAGCTCGCGGGGCCCATGGTCTTGAACCAGGTCGTTGGCGCTGTCGATGCGCCGTCCACGCTGTACCAATCGGTGGGCCTCCTCTTTCTCTCGATGACGTCGCATGCGTTCCTGTATTCGCACTGCGTCGTCCTCGAAGAAACCACGGTCCTGAGGTACGCTGCCATTCGTATGGAGATTCGAAACGACGCTGTATTAGCTTTACGTCGGGCCTAAAGGGTCTTTTGTTCCAGAAGCTCCAGCGACGCAGCCTGCTCGTTCAGGACGCGCCAGAACTCACCAACATTTACACTGCGGACCTCGGCACGGTTCGCTTCTCAACGCGTGGATCTACCCGTGCCAGATTGTTTGCATTGTGTACTTACTCTACCGCGAGATCGGAGCTGCGGCTTTGCCGGCATCGCCGTCATCGTCCTCGCTATGACGATCGCTGGCTCCATCTCGACGGTCGAAGCGACTGCGTACGACAACATTAGCACTGCCCGTGACGCGCGCATGAAGGCCATCAAGGAAACATTTGGCTCTGTCCTCGTTCTCAAGCTTCAGGCATGGGAAAACGAGGTGGCAGCTATGCTTCACCGCCGTGTTGAGACCCAAGCCCTGAGAGGAGGCTTGGACACAGTGATGCAAATTGGAGAGTGAATTATGTAGTTATGGATGAACTGGTCAATATTGTCGTAGACACGCAATACAAAAGACACGCAGGACCAGCTTGGAGAAATGGGGACGAGGCGAGAAGAGATTCGGAGCGGGGACGAGGCGAGGGAGACGAGGCGCAAGAGACGGAACGAGTCAAAGACATGTTGTCGCAGGTGCGCTGCACCACACAGCCAAGCTCTCGACGCTCCGCTCCACAGGTACCTGCCGTCACTCTTCTCTCAACAGTACTACAGCGACTCTGTTGTAGAGCTGCTGTACGTCTGGCACCTCTTGCGGGCGGGGGCGGGCGGGACCTTGTGCATGTACGCTGCGCCGATTGGTGTGTCGGTCGCGTCGTTCTTCTGCTACACGCTGGTGCTTGGGCACGCGCTGACGCCGGTCAAGGTCTTTACATCCATTGCTCTCTTTCGCATGCTGCAAGAGCCGATGACGCAAGCCCCGGACAATATCACGGCGGCCATCGAAGGCTGGACAGCGATTCGCCGTATCGGGGAATTTCTTGGCCAGCCCGAGAAGCCGTTGCCGCCTCCTGTTTTGCCCACGCCCCCCGACGGTATGAGCCTTCTTCCTGTGTCGACGTGATCTTATGTTGTCTCTACTAGGTGGTGATGGCCATGGAAGCGGTGG
>NW_012157511.1:0-2434 GCF_000151545.1 Saprolegnia parasitica CBS 223.65
CCCAGACGTAGCTAGAGACGCGAGATGGCATGCAAGCGCGTAGGCGCGGATGACGTACCGCACGTGCTCCTCCGGGTTGCTCGAGCCCGGGATCGGGATCTTTTCGTTTTGGTTGGTAATGACCATGTTCGTGCTCGGGTTGGTCACAATGACGCCATATCCGAGCGAGATGGCCTTGTGCAAGTACGGTAGCCTACGAGGATGCGAGCGATGGACATGAGCATATATACATCTATGAAGGTTGTTGGCGTACATGGAGCCAGACCGGTAGTACTGGCGGCTCGTATCATGCGGCTCCATGACCAACGAGCGGCTCCAGATGCCAGGCTGGATCCC
Organism: Saprolegnia parasitica CBS 223.65; assembly: GCF_000151545.1. Classification (NCBI taxonomy): domain Eukaryota; phylum Oomycota; class Saprolegniomycetes; order Saprolegniales; family Saprolegniaceae; genus Saprolegnia; species Saprolegnia parasitica. Next base: position 337 of record NW_012157511.1, read on the forward strand.
GTTGCCGCTCACGATGATGAGAAGGAGGCGCCCAACGCGCTCCCACTGCGACGAGAGGAAGATGCTGCATTTCGCTTCGTTCGTGCCAATGAACGCTTCCACAAAGCCTGCGCCATGCGTGTCGTCAATGCCAGACGAAGGAGGATCGTCGCACATACCCAATGCCTTCATCTTGGCCTGCTCTTCGTAGACGATCTGCTGCAGAGCCAGCTCCATCTCGCGTTCGCGCAGCTAGGTAGACATGGTCATCATGGCCATCGCCGGCGATGGTCGCCGTACCATTGCTCGTCGCCGCCAGGAGCAAGGTCACAGATCAGAGGCTGTTGAAACAACTTTGGCAGCCCTACCGTATCCGGAGAGCCTGACGGCCCATACAAAAACAGGCAATATATTTTGCACGGTCCCCACCGTAACCGGATGCCTCCCGTTTGCAACTCAAGGGATCTTCCCAGCTCGGGAGCTGGATAGAATAGGAGCGCGAACTCCAGTACATCGCCCGAGGGTAAACGGGTGGCCGCGCCATCACGGAGCAGCGTATCTTTGGCGCGCCTTGTGCAGCAATATCCATACAGCCGCAGCGAAACCGTAGGATATTGAAGACAAGGGCGCACTCTCGCATCCAATAACAATATGCGCAAGTAGGTTTCACTTCCCGAGGAACGTCGGTGTTCTTTCCCGTCGCAGCTACTACACGCGTGTTCGCCGTGGGCACCGCTGTCACGGTGTGGTTGCAACGCCGAGGACGCGGGTCCTTTTTTTGCGGCGACGGTGTTTGCAATGCCCGTCGCAGGCAACTACCGCGGGGTCGATCCGCTCGTCGTTGGATCGAATCCGACTTGAGCCATTCGCAATGTACAATGTGAGCATTTGCAGTTTGCAAATTTGCGCCAGCGACGACGAGGTAGCCGGCTCAACGGATCCATCCATTGACACGGGCGAATGGTGGCGAACATTTTTCAAGCTCGCAATCTCAGCGCGCGCATTCAAGCGCAGCTGATGCGGCTCTGATAGGGCGAGCTGGCGCTCGGAGTGGAAAGGCCATGCATGATGATAGGGACTTGGGCGTTTGAACGCGCACCGACAACATACCTGTCGACTACGACGACGATGAGATCTGATCGTCGTTCGATGTGCAGAGATCGGAAGCGAACGGCCGAGGTACGGAGTCGGGCGCATCGGCGGACGAGTAGAAGCGTGCGGCGAATCTCCCGTGACGAACCCAGAACCTGCTACCCCACCATCTGAGCCGGCCATCATGCCAGATCAAAAAGAAAAATATTTTCCTGTCGAATATAATCGGCTCGCGCCATCTTGATTGGAGTATGGCGCGCCGATATATTGCGCGCAATATGGCGATATTAATAGATCCGGTGCTTGGTTATTTTATATCGCGCACGTGGTAGAGTGATTGTACGCATATCCTTTTTTACCACATTTCGTGCGCTGCCATACAAACATGCTAATCGATTAAAATACAATGAAAAAATAAAAAGGGCCAGACCCATCGAACCCCCACATGGAGCCGGTCGTGCTCGCGTTTGATTGGTCAGTACCCGAGCGTATTTTTATTCCGAGAAACACGATTTCTTTTTTTGTTTTTCGTGCGCGTCCTGTCGTGGTGGCCTCTACCCAATGCCGGTGTAATATAAAACGTATTTTAAAACAAAAATGGCATGCTGAGTTTTTAAACAGCACATTCGACGTGTCAAGTTACTTACGCAACTGGCGCATTGACACACTTGCGCTGCCGAGATGAAGAGCGACTTCTTGGGCGCCACGATCGCGATCGCCGCAGCCATCGGCTCGAACCTCGGCGTCAACGTCCAGAAGCGGTCGCACATGCAGGAGGACGAGCGTCCGAAGCACCTCCAGCGGCCGTACACGAAGCGCCCCGTGTGGTGGCTTGGCATGTTTCTCGTTGTCTTTGGCTCGCTTGGCGACCTCTTTGCCCTGGGTTTTGCGCCGCAGACGCTCGTGGCCTCGCTGGGTGGCGGCTCGACGATCGTCGCCAACGTCCTTATCGCTCGCTTTTGGTCTCAAGCAGCAGCTCTACTTCACCGACATGATTGGCGTCGCGCTCGTCTCGACGGGCGTCGTC
>NW_012157512.1:0-2429 GCF_000151545.1 Saprolegnia parasitica CBS 223.65
AGCCAATGCCGACGCAGATGCCGAGTTCATTTTTCCAATCCCATACGGGGTACGAGTACTGCAGGTGGCACAGACAGCATATTCAGCATATTAACCCCTGTGGGCTGGTGTAACCAAGAGTTCCATCTAGTCGAAGGGACCCACGACTTCAAGCGTCTCTGTCACAGAGTGTTCACGTAAATGAATTTGATTGGGTTCGTTTCACAGAAGTTGGATCCAAATTGTGCGAGCCGAAATTAGACTCGGTCGTTACGAGTAATCTCAGATCCTCTCGAAGCGGCGGTCGACTCGTGGGTTTCGCAGCATGAACGCAAGTAGCGTCGTGATGCCGGTGCCGGATAGTGCCGAGCCCAAGGCGGCCGACGAGGCGCGGCTACCGGCGCTCGCAGCGACGAAGGCGACGGTCACCGATGCGGAGCTCGACGACATGCGTGCCAAGATCCGCGTGCACATTGGAGAGTCCATTCGCGTTGCGCGGGCCCAGAAGCGGCGGCAGCATCGGCGCATCTGCGGCCTCTCACGCGCCGACGTCTACGAGTGGGTCCGGTCCGTTCTTTGCTGCTCAGACGTTGACGCTGCGACGGCGACCGACGATTCGGACGCCAAAATCCTCTCGACCAAGAAATTTCTTAGTGGCGTCGAAGAGTTTGCTTGCCTCACGGACCGCGAACTCTCGCAGCTCGCACGCCTCACGGAACTTCGCACCTTTCGACGGGATGACGTGGTCTTGCTCAGCGAGGACAAGGCGGGTACGACCAAGGCGCCGTCATTGGGCTTCCATGGACTCTTATACTCGTGCATGTAGATGGCCTGTACATCATCTTATCGGGCAAGGCGTCGCGCTGCGTGCTGAGCGAAGGCTCCATGGACATGGCGATTGAGCCCGAGATGCTCATGTACCAGGAAACCTTTGGCATGGACGTTTCGCCCACGATCGACAAGGACGTAGAGAACATCGAGACGAGCATCACGGCTGGTACGCCCGCCAGCTCCTTTGATCGCATATACTGATGTGACGGGACTAGTGTCGCCGGAGCTCGAATGTCTCTGGCTGCCGACGCTGGTGATCCACATGCTGAATTTGCAGCCGCGCCTCGAGTACGAATTTGTGCTCATTCTCAAAAACGCCGAAGACATTACTGATACCGAATACAAGCAGCAAGAGACGATCCTCTCGAGCATTCTCCAAGCCGGTATCCACGTGACCGTCATGGCCAACTCGCGCAATTCGACCGACAAGATCATTTTGCTACTGAGCGCGCCACTATGGCTCCTCGCCCGCGAAGACAAGCTCATGAAGATGGAGCGCATCATCGAGTACCACTCGGAAGAAGACGTACGCATAGCAATACGTGCCTCGTCCTGAACCATTGTTGTAGGCCAAATCGCTCGGGGACGAGTATGGGGCGAACGCCGAGGCCCTCACCGCCGCCGATCGGCTCTCTGCGTTTGCCTCTATCTTGACACGCCCGTCGACCGACAAGCCGCCGGGCGCGGGTCTGCGCGGCATTGAAAACAACCAAGACCCCATCATCCACGACGTCTTCCCGCTCCACGACCCGAGGTAGTCACCACATTATCACCCTTATCGTACTATCGCATGTGGCTCACAAAGTACACTACTAGCATGTCGGACTTTATCACGTCGTCGTGGTACAAGGAGGCCCTCTCGGCGTCGACGCGGCAGCTGTTTTTATTGCGCACGAAAGACCACTTTGGCCTACGCATTGCGTTTTACACGGCGTTCATTCGCCTCTACTGCGCGTCCTTGAGCACCCCGTGCATCGTCGGCGTTCTCCTCTGGGTGCTCTGGCGCCACATTGACTACACGTCGTACATGCAGGCGATGGGCATCTACGGCCTTCTCGTCGCGCTCGTCTGGGCGCCAAGTGTGCTCAAGCGCTGGACGCGCTACCAGTACTCGCTCCTCGTCGAGTGGGACCTGCTCCAAGCCAAAGAGGTCGAGTACCCCAACCCCGAATTCAAGGACTTTGTCGTCGAGACCATCAACGTGGCCAACGAAGGGGACGCGCCCGACTACGTGGATGTCAAGGTCTACGACAACCGGCGCCGGTACCCCAAGTACATTTCGTTCTTCATCTTTTCGCTTGTCAGCTGCGTGCTCCTCTTTGGCTTTGTCATGCTGTACGCGCAGTGGTACATCGTCGCCGTCATGACGCCGCTCTGCGTTGACCCGCGCTGCCCCGTCTACCTCAGCAACAACCTCTGCGAGTCGCAGTGTCAGTCGCTTGTGAAATCGGACGAAACGTTCAACTTTCTGCACACGATTCGCGACTCGCCGTTGGGCTGTGCCGGCTACTGCAACACGTCGACCTTCGATGCGGCGTACTATAGTTGCGACACGCCACTCGTGGGCTGCTTCAACACCGAGCGCGGCATTGTCGGCACCGCGCGCTGGACGTACGTGC